>NC_081553.1:174623078-174923078 GCF_963082655.1 Stomoxys calcitrans
TTTAAGGCCTCTGCCACTGTTTTGGGGTCTTCTTCGTCTTGCACAAAAGTATTTACAAGAGCATTTGCTGATTCTACTGCACGAACTTTTCTCGGACGTCCCTTTCGACCTGTCCTAAGAGTTGTTGGTCTTCCTCTTCTTCTTTTCACACCGGGCACTACTTCTTCTCTTTCTTCAATTGAGGTGTCAGATTCAGAATCCACATCGCCGCTGTTGTGTGCTTCTGTTCTGGCGATATCCCCTCTTTCTTTGTCCACAGAAACATCAACAACAAACCAATCGTCATTCTGCTCCATTTCCCCATTCATAACAGTTGGGGTTTCTTTTGCTTGTTTGGAGAAACTGTCTTCGAAAAACATGACGTCACGGGCGATCGTAATTGTTTTTTGTTGTTTACTATACAAACGGTAGCCTTTTGTTTGATGAGCATACCCAACGAATGTAAGTCTTTCTCCCTTAGGTAGTAGCTTTGACTTGCCTGGTCGTTTGTCTAAGGTGACTACGTCACAACCAAATATACGTAGGTGGGCTACTGAAGGCTTTCGTCCAAACCAACATTCGTATGGTGTCTTATTTTCAAGCACCTTCGTGGGACAACGATTCCGTATATAAGTGGACGTATTTAAGGCTTCTGTCCAAAGCGATTGGGACAATCCAGATTCCAGCAACAAGCATCTAGTCATTTCTACGAGCGTTCTATTAGCCCTCTCGGCAATCCCATTTTGTTGGGGGGTATAACAGACTGTTTTTTGGTGGTTGATGCCTTCATTCCTCAAAAACATTTGAAACTCATTACTAAGGTACTCTGTACCATTATCGCTTCGTAGGGTTTTTAAAACATTGCCCGTCTGTTTTTCGGCATTCACTTTAAAATCTTTGAAAACTTTTAGGGCATCGCTCTTCTTCTTCAAGAAATAAACAGTTGAAAACCTCGAGAAATCATCGATAAACGATATAAAATATCGTGATCCACCTTCGCTACATACTCGCATCGGCCCGCAGATATCGGTGTGTACAAGCTCCAAAGGTTTAGTGGTAAAGGTTTTACCATAGCTTGGAAAAGGCTGAACCGTGATTTTACACATTGAACATGTAACACATGGAAAACATTCAGGGTCTGACGACTCAACAGACATACCACGTACCATCTCTTTACTAGACAGCTTTAACACATCTCTTATGTTAAGGTGGCCATACCTCTTATGCCAAAGAACTCTTTCATTGTTTTGTTTTGCCATCATCAATCGTTCCCTTTTATTAAGCTCCACAACAAATATGCCAGCATGGGCCTTCGCCTCAAATATCATCTCCCCTTTGCTTGTTGTTGCAATTGCCTTCTCTTTGGAAAAAATCACTTCGTTGTTGTGCTCAATAATTTTATGCACAGATAAAAAATTAGCACTCAACTCTGGCACAAAGAGAACATTAGATAGAGTGATGTCGGTAAAATCCGATTTAATATTTACATCACCTATCCCCTCTGCATACACACAATCACCTGTTGCGAGAGATACCTCTTGCTTATGGGCTTTGAACGAAGAGAACAACAGCTTATTTCCACTCATGTGTGATGAGGCTCCACTGTCTACGATCCACATCTTGTCATTGGAGCATATTGCCTCTTCACTCGCACGCATTACCATTGCCTTGCTGTTGTTGTTGTTGTTGATGGATCTGCATTGGGACTTTATGTGTCCACGTTTACCGCAAGCATAACACTTTATATTCTTCTTTCGATTCTCGTCGTTGTCTTTTTCACCTTGTCTTCTTCTGAAGTTTGCCTTTTGCTTGGAATTTGCTGCGAAAACATGTTCCTCTGTCACGTGATGTCTTTCCCCTCGTCTTTGAAATTCTTCCATTATTTTAACCTTGAGACGATCAAGTGGGGGCAGAACATCTCTGCTTTCCACAGCAATGACGAAACTTTCGTAGTCTTCAGGTAGGCTACACAGCAGAACAATACTTACGAAATCTTCTGGAATAGTGATGTCGATTTCCTTTAGAGATTCGACGAGGCTGGTAAACTCGTTCATTTGTTGCGTAAACGATGATCCCTCCTGGATTTTAAACCGTACCAAACGTTTGAATAATGTCACCTTACGAGCTGGATCTTTTGTAATATAAATGCTGCCCAACCTTAGCCATGCCTCTCTGGCCGTCTTACACTTCTTAACGTGAATCAGCTCCGATGGTTTTATACTTAGCGTGATGGTGGCCAACGCTTTCATGTCCAACGCAATCCTTGACTCCTTTTCCTCCTTGGTTGCAGTTGTAGGACAAACACTATCAACTACCGACCAGTAATCCATCGTGATGAGGAGGCTCTTCATATGAATGGCCCAACTTGGGTAGTTTTCCCCATTCAACTTCTCAATTTGGAGCGAACCGGACATTTTTACTTTAAACTTTTAACAATTTACAAAAAACGACTTTAAACATATACTCGACTGACTTGTACTTTCTTATTTAATTTATTGGCACGCTGGGCCCATAACCTTTGTGGGTGCAAAGCGAATTAAATAAGAAGAAGAGAAGTACACGAGTAATACAAAAGAACAACTTTATTCGTAGACGTTAAAATAAGGAGTGAAATTACAAAGTAGAATGATTATGAAAAAGCAAAAATTGGAAATAGTAATTGGACTGGAATAAGAGAATAGGGTGACCAGATTCTTACAAAAATAGAATAAAATAAAATAAAATAAAGAAATAAAAAAAAAAATAAAATAAAATAAAAAAATAAAAAAATATAATAAAACAAAATAAAATAAAATAAAATAAAATAAAATAAAACAAAATAAAATAAAATAAAAAAATAAAATGAAATAAATAAAATAAAAAAAAATAAAATAAAATAATATAATAACAAGTAAAAAGGCGTTATGTTCATCTGGGCCGAACTTTGGATACCCACCACCTCGGGTATATATGTAATCCACGTTTCGTCAAAAACCGATGAAATAAGCATACTTTATGCCCCATAGCAACTATATCGAAATATGTTCCGATTTGGACCAAATACTAATAAGTACAAGTCATTGTTTAATTGTGTATAACGAAATATTGGTCCTTTTATATAGCTACATCTAAAAACAAAACGATCTTAACCATATACGACACGGATGTCGAAAAGCCTAACATAAGTCACTGTGTCAAATTTCAGTGAAATCTGATGATAAATCTAGAGATCGGTCTATATGGTAGCTATATTCAAATCTGGACTAAATTGAAGAAGGATGTCGAGGGTCTTAAATTAACTCACTGACCCAAATTTCGGCGACATCAGACATCAAATGCGCCTTTTATGGGCCAAAACTTTAATCGAGAGATTGGTCTATATGGCAGCTATATCCAAATCTGGACCGATCTTGGCCAAATTGAAGAAGGATGTCAAAGGCCCCAAATGCTATTATGAATGGTCTCACTGTGGTTTTTAAACCCCTACCAAACCAAGAATCCCAATCTCCCCTTTAATCCCTTAAATCAGTTTTCCGATCACTCTAAATTAGAACGACAAATAATTCATGCCACCATTTATTAAAATGTCCACTTTGAACAGATATCATTTGTATTTGCAAACAATGAGAGAAGAATTCCACATGGAATAGGACATGGTCCATTAGTCATTGCCTTCACAATAGTTGTGCACTCAAGCCACTCATTCCATGGAATAACCTTTCAGTTTGGTAGCATTGTATGAAAACCTGTGAAAAAAATGACATACTATTACTGTGTAAGTAAGCGTATAGATGCTGCCATTGTAATGCTAGCAATAGAGCGATATCCTTTGGATATGTTGCAGATGTAACATCATTGCACATCACCAACCAGCGTCATTGCTACCAAAGTATTCTTCATTCATGAATAAATGGATGAGGTGGTCAGTGATACATGAATCCGCCATATGTAGATAAATTGTGAATGGTCATTAGGGATATTCTCAGTGTATGAAGATAAAATATGCAAAGCGTTGTAAGTTCGGCCGGGCCGAATCTTATATACCCTCCGCCATGGATCACATATGAGAACTTCTTTGAATGACTTTTTCAAATATATATTAATTATATCAATATATATATATACTTCATTATGGACTATACTTGGAGCAGTTATTGAAAGTCATTACAAAGCACCACTCCAGAGGCTCAAAAAATCAAATCGAGATATCGAATCAAATGGGAGCTATATCAGGAGCAATTTACCCCATTAAAAATCCCAACCAACATACACTTATAAGAAGTATTTGTGAAAAAATTCCAGCGCCTATCTTAACACCTTCCAAAGTTAGTGTGCTTTCGACAGACAGACAGTCACAAGTACAGAAGGACGATCATTAGCCATGTATGACATAGAATGTCAAGCCGATGTAGAATATATATAATTTGTACAGTCTCAGATCAATATTTCGATGAGTTTCACATGAAATGCCGAAATTGGTATACCCCGATCCACCATAGTGCATAAAAACGAAATTTTTTTCTGAAATTCGTTGTAAACCGTTGCGTATACGTCATTATAATTAAAGCACTGGCATTACTTATACGTACATAGTACTTAACATATCGTGTGATACAAATGAAACTAACATATGAAAATCACTTCAAAATAGCGCATGTACTTTTATACCCTCCACCATAAGATGAGGGGTATACTAATTTCGTCATTCTGATTGTAACTACTCGAAATATTCGTCTGAGACCCCATAAAGTATATATATTCTTGATCGTCGTGAAATTTTATGTCGATCTAGGCATGTCCGTCCGTCTGTCCGTCCGTCCGTCCGTCTGTCCGTCCGTCCGTCCGTCCGTCTGTCTGTCGAAAGCACGCTAACTTCCGAAGTAGTAAAGCTAGCCGCTTGAAATTTTGCAAAAATACTTCTTATTAGTGTAGGTCGGTTGGTATTGTAAATGGGCTATATCGGTTCATGTTTTGATATAGCTGCCATATAAACCGATCTTGGGTCTTGACTTCTTGAGCCTCTAGAGGGAGCACGTCTTATTCGATGTGAATAAAATTTTGCACAAAGTAGTTTGTTATGATGACTAACACCTGTACCAGGTATGGCCCAAATCGGTTTATAACCTGATATAGCTGCCATATAAACCGATCAGGCATCTTGACTTCTTGAGCCTCTAAAGGTCGCAATTATTATCCGATTTGCCTGAAATTTTGTACGACGGATTCTCTCATGACCATTAACATACGTGTTTATTATGGTCTGAATCGGTATATAGCCCGATACAGCTCCCATATAAATCGATCTCTCTATTTTACTTCTTGAGCCCACAAAGGGCGCAATTCTTATTCGAATTGGCTGACATTTTACACAGGTCTCCAACATATAATTTAATTGTGGTCCAAACCGGACCATATCTTGATATCGCTCTAATAGCAGAGCAAATCTTTTCTTATATCCTTTTTTTGCCTAAGAAGAGATGCCGGAAAAGAACTCGACAAATGCGATCCATGGTGGTGGGAGATTCGGCCCGGCCGAACTTAGCACGCTTTTACTTGTTATACCCTCCAACGATGGAGGGGGGTATATTCATTTTATCATTCCGTTTGCAACACATCTAAATATCCGTTTCCGACCCTATAAAGTATATATATACTTGATCAGCGTAAAAACCTAAGACGATATAGCCATGTCCGTCCGTCTGTCTGCTGAAATCACGCTACAGTCTTTAAAAATAGAGATATTGGGCTGAAATTTTGCACAGATTCTTTCTCTGTCCATAAGCAGGTTAACTTTAAAGATGGGCTATATCGGACTATATCTTGATATAGACCCCCTATAGACCGATCCTCCGATTTAGGGTCTTTGGCCAATGAAAGCCACATATACTATCCGATTTTGCTGAAATTTGGGACAGTGACTTGTGTTGGGCCCTTCGACATCCTTCGTCAATTTGGCCCAGAACGGTCCAGATTTGAATATAGCTGCCATATATACCGATCTTCCGATTTACGGTCTTAGGTCCATAAAAGCCACATTTATTATCCGATTTTGCTGAAATTTGGGACAGTGAGTTGTGTTGGGCCTTTGACATTCTTCGTCAACTTGGCCCAGATCGGATCAGATTTGGATATAGCTGCAATATATACCGATCCTCCGATTTACGGTCTTAGGCCCATAAAAGCCACATTTATTATCCGATTTTGCTAAAATTTGGGACAGTTAGTTGTGTTAAGCCCTTCAAAATACTTCGTCAATTTAGCCCAGATCGATTCTGATTTGGATATAGCTGCCATATAGACCGATCCGAAAATTTAGGGTCTTAGGCTCGTAAAGCCACATTTATTATCCGATTTTGCTAAAATTTGGGACAGTGAGTTATGTTAGGCCCTTCAAAATCGTTCGTTAATTTGGCCAAGATCGATTCAGATTTGGATATAGCTGCCATATAGACCGATCCTCCGATTTAGGGTCTTAGGCCCGTAAAAGCCACATTTATTATCCGATTTTGCTGAAATTTGGGACAAGGATTTGTGTTAGGCCCTTCGACATTCTTCGTTAATTTGGCTCAGATCGGTCCAGATTTGGATATAGCTGCCATATAGAACGATCCTTCGATTTAGGGTCTTGCGTCCATAAAAGTCATATTTATTATCCGATTTTGCTGAAATTTGGGACAGTGAATTAAATTAAGCATCCTGACATACTTCTGCAATATGGCCCTGTTCGGTCCAGATTTGGATACAGCTGCCATGTAGACCCATATCTCGATTTAAAGTCTTCGCCCCATAAAAGGCGCATTTATAATCCGATGTCACTGAAATTTGGCACAGTGATTTATGTTAGGCTTTTCGACATCAGTGTCGTTTATGGTTCAGATCGGTGGGTATACAAAGTTCGGCCCAGCCGACTATACTTTGATATAGCCCCCATATTGACCGATCCGCCGATTTAGGGTGTTAGGCCCATAAAAGCCACATTTATTATCCGCTGAAATTTGGAACAGTGAGTTGCGTTAGGCCACTCGACATCCATCTTCAATTTGGCCCAGATCGATCCAGATTTGGATATAGGTGCCATATAGAACGATTTTTCGATTTAAAGTCTTGGCCGTTTAAAAAGCACATTTATTATCCGATTTCGTTGAAATTTGACGCTGTGACTTATGTTAGGCTTTTCAACATCTGTGTTCTATATGGTTTAGATCGGTTTATATTTGGATATAGCTGCCTAAAAGACTAATATTTTATTCTACAAAATTGAAAGGTGAGTTATATTTATTAGACCACTCAATGTCCGTACCGGATTTGGGTGCATAAATTATCCAATTTTCACCAGATTGTGACAAAAGGTGGTTTACACATATATCCCAAGGTGGTTGGTATCCAAAGATTGGCCCGGCCAAACTTAATGCCTTTCTACTTGTTTATTCATTCATTCATTCATAAATATATCCTTGATATTATTTATGGTATAGAGAAAGAAGAGCAATCTGTAAATAGAGGCATGTGTCAGGGTGGGCCAATTTTAATAGATGTAAATAACGCAATAGGTTGGGCTAGGTTCGTGTGTAAGTCTGCCATCACACTCGCTTAGATATTTTCGTTCATTCTGATACCATAGGAACAGAAGAAGCAGGACGCCTTCTAGATCCTACCGTTGAACTATTCTGGTCGCTTTAAAAAGCCCAATTTGCAAATGTTCACATCCGCTAATGCAGACAAGTTCTCAAAGAAATGAACATCTGAAGTGCAACTCCGTTTGACACTGAGCAGATGTTCTATAGGCTCTTCTTCTTTGACGTCCACACAGCTTCTGCAAAAAACATTTCTTGCCGGATTCATTTTTTTTGATCAGACAGTGACCTATCATGACGTACACAATGACAGAGACGCCTTTTCTAGCGACATCAAAGCGGTAGATCTCTTCAAGTCTATATTGAGCCACATAATTTTGGAGTGTTCCCAACCACCTTCGGGCCTGATCCTGAAGACTTAGCTTACATGCCGCTAAAGGCATACCCACAGATTCTAGTATCCCTAGAATGTCTACGGTAGATCTTAGTCCCGCAAGCTCATCTGCTCTATAGTTCCCTGGGATGTCTCTGTGGCTCGAAATCCAGAACAGGTGAATTTTGAACCGTTCAGCCATCTCCTTAAGAGATCTGCGACAGTCGAGGACGGATTTTGAATTCCGAAAAACGTTCTCCAGGGATTTAATTGCTGCCTGGCTATCTGAGAAAATATTTATGCCAATCATCGTAATGGAATTACATCTTTGCGATTCCACCACTTCCTAAATTGCAAGGATCTCCGCTTTATACACACTGCAGTGATCGGTTAAAATTTTCGATATGACCAATTCTAGATCGTTAGAGTACACCCCAAAGCCCACCTGGTGGTTTAGTTTGGAACCATCCGTATGTAACTTCTGTCGCCAGGGATCAGAATCAGTTCTATCAGCAATAGTGGTATAGTACTCTTTATCAAAAAGCGACTCAGGCAATGCATAAACCATCGGGCATTGTATCAAGGATAACACAGTGTCCGCAACAGCAACATTACCAAAGAGAAAGCTCCCTCACAGCAGTGGCCGCACCAATTTATCTAACTACAGAGGTATAAGGTGTAGCATTAAATTCAGTGTATTAGATGGAGTCGTCCTCAGTGCAGCTGTGATGCACAAAAAATTTGGATTCAGCTAAGTATTAATTAGTAGGCGGACTTTTGAAAAGTCTTTCATCACCATAAAGCATTATAGGTCTGACAACTGCTGTACATACGCAGTTTACCCAGACCTTTTACAATGGTTCTCTTGCAGGTGTATAGGGCAAGAGCGGCCTTTCTTGCCCTTTCCATAATGTTGGATTTGATGTTCAAATTCATGTCCAGCAAAACTCCCAGGTGTTTTGAGTTATCAGCAAATGGAACATTCTCTCCTCCCAAGGAGGCAGGTGCCACTATGGGTAACTTATATCTGCGGCTGAAAAGCATAACATCCACTTATATAGATTTATGCCTAGACCCCTTTTGGTAGCCCACTTCGCTGTCGGATGTAGAGCTTCTTTAAGTATATCTCCAAGAGTGCTAGGAAACTTTCTCCAGCAATTGCCACATCATCAGCAAACACGTCCACTTTTGCACTTTATTCTTACATAGACAATAATATATTGTTAAAAGCTATATTCCAAAGTAGAGGAGACAGTACACCTCCTCCAGGTGTACTGCTGACGCAACTTTTTAGATCAACAGAACTCAAGCCTGCCGTAATGAATATTTTTGTAAGTATGCTATTAATAAACTTTCTTTCGGTAGCCTAGAAACTCCGACTCCTTCACTCCTTCGGTTTTACATTATTTGAAGCACTTTCAATATCATGAAATTGAAGGGGAGAGAACCCTCTATGTAGCCGACTAGGTCGGGAAGGGCTGTTTCAGTAAGTTTGTCTTTACTATATGAATGTTGCTGCCGCGACAGGCGATATCCAGGGATCTTTGCCCTAAAAAATGTTTCCATCAACCTCTCAAGAGTCTTCAGCATAAAGGATGACAGACTAATAGGACGAAAATATTTCGCCTTCGTGTGGTAGGGTTTTCCCGCTTTCGGAATGAAAATGACCTTCGTGTCCCTCCATACCACAATGTATATATGACATTCTGATACAAGCAGAGTATATCTCCCTAAGCCAGAGAACCAGTCTATCAGACACAGCTTGTAATTCAACCGGTGATACATCATCAGGGCCTAGCGACTTAAAGGAGTCGAGACTTCTTATCGCCCAAAGGATTTTCAGTTCAGACACAATTTCCCTAATAACCCCCGACGAATGCATACCAGTGACAACCTGTTCTGGCGCCACGTTGTCCGTTGGAGAATTTTCCGGGAAATGTGTATCAACGAGTAGTTCTAGTGTTTTCTCACTAGACATTGTCCATACATTCTCTGACTTCTGAATAATCTTCCTTAGAATTCTACCCAGGATTTGTTCTGAGCATTTCTCAGCTCGCGCATATATTTTCTTAGCTCACCCTTATTGAAAATTGCAAATTTTGCCCATGAACATTCCACTAAGGAACAGGGTCTAACTTCTCACATATCAATGAGTGCATTTCGATTCAAGTTTAAGCTCAAAGATAAGGGGCCTCCTTTTTATAGCCGAGTCCGAACGGCGTGCCGCAGTGCGACACCTCTTTGGAGAGAAGTTTTACATGGCATAGTACCTCATAAATGTTGCCAGCATTAGGAGGGGAAAACCACAGCTGAAAATTTTTTCTGATGGTCTCGCCAGGATTCGAACCCAGGCGGACTTGCTAACCTCTGCGCTACGATGGCCTCCTTATAAATGTCCCAAATGTGTGGTGCTCATGTGGCTTTCGCTCTGTTGAAGAGTTTTCTGCAGTCCTTCCTTAGACCAACCTGCTCTGGAGTCCACCATGGCGGTCACTGTTTGCCCCTTGGCTTGGCATTATGACATGCTGACACAAGCGAGTCATTCAGGGCTTTCGTGATCCGCTTGCCCATTATGTCTATATCCTCGCAGTTGTCACTTCCTTTTCTGGTATAGAAGGAATAGAAGTGCAGAATTTGTGACGAAATGAGGCTAATATTACAATGATCAGAGCAGATGTGGTCGTTCAAGCCAGCCAAATTTTTTAACTCATTTTTTTCCAATTTTTATACCCTACACCACTACTGTGGTACAGGGTATTATAACTTAGTGAATTAGTTTGTAACACCTAAAACAAAAAGAGAGATAGACCCATTGATAAGTATACCGATCGACACAGAATCACTTTCTGATTCGATTTAGCTATGACCGTCTGTCTGTCTGTCCGTCCGTCTGTCTGTCCGTCTGTCCATTTTAATTTGTGTACAAACTACAGGTCGTAATTTTCATCCGATCGTCTTTAAATTTGGTATGGGCATGTTTTCGGACTAGAGACGAAGCCTATTGAAACTGGAAAAAATCGGTTCAGATTTGGATATAGCTTCCATATATATGTTCTTCCGATTTGCAGTAGTAATGCAATAAAATAGTCATGTATTAACCGATTCTCTCGAAATTTGACAGGAGAGATTTTCTTATGACTCTCGATATTACTGGTGAATTTCATAGAAATCGGTTCAGATTTGGATATAGCTCCCATATATATGTTCGTCCGATTTCCAGTAATACAGCAGTAAAATGGCCATTTGTTGACCGATTCTCTTGAAATTTGTTGGGAAGGATTTTCTTCTGACTCTCAATATTACTGGTGAATTTGATAAAAAATCGGTTCAGATTTGGACATAGCTCCCATATATATTTTCGTCCGATTTGCAGTAATACAGCAATAAAATGGTAATTTGTCAACCGATTCTCTCGAAATTCGACAGGAAAGATTTTCTTATGACTCTCGATATTACTGGTGAATTTCATAGATATCTGTTCAGATATATATGTATATATATATATATATATATATATATATATATATATATATATATATATATATATATATATATATATATATATATATATATATATATATATATATATATATATACAGGGTGGCTGATGAAAGCCGCTACCAAAAAAAAATGTAATAACTTTTTTTCTATTTAATAATAATAATTTAATAATAAATTTAATTAATTAATTAATTAATTTAATTAATAATAATTTAATAATTAATTTAATAATTTAATTTAACATGAATAAAAGAAAAATGTATTCCATACACCGAAAAAAAAATGTAGCAATATTCATCATTGTAGCAATATTCATCAGCCACCCTGTATATATATATATATATATATATATATATATATATATATATATATATATATATATATATATATATATATATATATATATATATATATATATATATATATATATATATATATATATATATATATATATATATATATATATATACATACATATATATATATATATATATATACATATCGCCCGATTTCAGATATATATATATATATATTTATATATATATATATCCCGAATTTGATAATCTATCTGGATACATCAAATTTGTTTCAGAATTAGATGTAGCCCCCCTTTTGCGTTTTTAGGGTAGGTGTAGGGTATTATAAAGTCGCCACCGCCCGACTTTTGCTTTTCCTTACTGGTAAAATCGCATTTATAGTCCAATAGTACTGTACTAGAGCTAAATTTCATTCTCGTCTCCCCAAGAAGATTAGATTTCTTGATACGTATCATTAACACTTGTTTTCTTAAAGAAAAATATTTTGAATGAATTTCTATATAAAAACATATTTAATGGAACGATTCAGCTGCCGCATAAATGGAACAAATAAATTTGTAAGGCACCTTAATATATCCATACATACTTCTTATGCAGCATGTGCATTGATAAAAAGTCCACATAGAACAGCGGTTTCGTTGCACAGAGTCCACCAAACATCAGAGTATATGATAAATGTTTTTGTGCCAAGAATGCACGTATGCTCTGTTTGAAGCAAAAGCCACGATTCATTTCATGAAAACCAAAGACAAATTTTTTCACATTAAATAGCCTGAACATAAGCTGGAAACAACATTGAAAGCATGTTATCATTCCCAAATTCAAAACCTGCACATCATTTCTAGGAAAAAAGAACTCTCGAAGAAATCACCTGCTGTCTGCTTAAAGATTTCCAATTTGGCACATTTGGAAATGCACATTTGCAAAAGGTAATTAAAACCATTGAGGGAATGGTTTTAATAAGACTTTCATCTTTAAATGGACTGAAATTTGATGTTGGTTTTAGCAGACTGACTGTTACTTAAATACTGAGTGCCAATGGTACTCGAAATGACAAGGCGAGAGCTATCGATCAGAACCCATGAGGTTGGGACGCTGGGCCAGTAACCCGCAACCGGAAAATTGTAAGATTTGCTCTGGCAATCAAAAGAATAGTAAAAACGGACTCCCCTAACGTTGACGACCCACACAAACGAAACAAGTAAAAAGGCGTTAAGTTCGGCCGGGCCGAACCTTTCGTCAAAATCCGGCGACAAAGGCATACCTTAAGTCCCATAGCAGCTATATCGAAATATGTTCCGATTTGGACCAAATACTAAAATAAATACAAAATATTGGCCTTTTTAATAGCTATATCTAAAAATAAACCGATCTGAACCATATACGACACGGATGTCGAAAAGCCTAACACAAGTCACTGTGTCAAATTTCAATGAAATCGGATTATAAATGCGCCTTTTATGGGGCCAAGACTTTAAATTGAGATATCGGTCTACATGGCAGCTATATCCAAATCTGGACCGATTTGGGCCAAGTTGCAGAAAAATTTCGAATAGGCTAACACAACCCACTGTCCCAAATTTCGGCGACATTGGACAATAAATGCGCCTTGTACGGCCCCAAAACCTTAAATCGAGAGATCGGTCTATATGGCAGCTATATCCAAATCTGGACCGATCTGATCCGAATTGAAGAAGAATGTCGGAGGGCCTAACAAAACTCACTGTCCTAAATTTCGGCGACATCGGACAATAAATGCACCTTTTATGGGCCCAAAACCTTAAATCGAGAAATCGGTCTATATGGCAGCTATATCTAAATCTTGATCGATCTGGGCCAAATTGAGGAGGGATATCGAAGAGCTTAACACAACTCACTGTCCCAAATGTCAGCAAAATCGGACAATAAATGCGCCTTTTATTGGCCCAAGAATTTAAATGGAGAGATCGGTCTATATGGCAGCTTTATCCAATTCTGAACCGATCTGGGCCATATTGCTGAAAGATGTCGACGGGCCTAACTTATCTTACTGTCCCAAATTTCGACGACATCAGACAATAAATGCGCCTTTCATGGGCCCAAGACCTTAAATCGAGAGATCGGTCTATATACAACCTATATTCAAATCTGGACCGATCTGAGCTAAATTGAAGAAGGATGTCAAAGGGACTTACACAACCCACTGTCCCAAAATTTCAGCAAAATCGGTCAATAAATGAGCCTTTTATGGGCCCAAAACTTTAAATCGAGAGAACGGTCTACATGGCAGCTATATCTAAATCTTGATCGATCTGGGCCAAATTGAAGAAGAATGTCGACTGGCCTTACACAACTTACTGTGCCAAATTTCAGCAAAATCGGATAATAAATGTGGCTTTTATAAGCCTAATACCCTAAATCGGCGGATCGGTCTATATGGCAGCTATATCCAAATCTGGACCGATCTAAGCTAAATTTAAGAAGGATGTCGACGGGCCTAACTTATCTCACTGTCCCAAATTTCGGCTACATCGGACAGTAAATGCGACATTTATGGGTCCAAAACCTTTAATCGAGAGAACGGTCTATATGGCAGCTATATCCAAATCTGAACCTATCTGGACCAAATTTCAGCAAAATCGGATAATAGATGCGCCTTTTATGGGCCTAAGTCCCTAAATCGACGGATCGGTCTATAAGGCAGCTATATCCAAATCTGAACCGATCTGGGCCAAACTGACGAAGGATGTCGGTGGACCTAACACTCACTGTCTCAAATTTCAGCAAAATCGGATAATAAATGTGGCTTTTATGGGCCTATGACCGTAAATGTAAGGATCGGTTTATATGGGGGCTATATCAAGATATAGTCCGATATGTGCCATCTTCGAAATTAACCTGCTTATGGACAAAAAAAGAATCTGTGCAAAGTTTCAGCTCAATATCTCTATTTTTAAAGACTGTAGCGTGATTTCAACAGACAGACGGACGGAAAAACAGACGGACAAACGGACGGACATGGCTAGACCTTCATAGATTTTTACGCTGATCAAGAATGTATATACTTTATAGGGTCGGAAATGAATATTTCGATGTGTTGCAAACGGAATGACACAATGAATATACCCCCATCCTTCGGTGGTGGGTACAAATTAGTAAGGCAACAGGAGGCGATGGGTTGCCTGGAAGATGATGCCCAAGTGAAAATCATTTGAAAAATTTAGGATTGGAGTAAGAAAGAAAAATTTCGTTGGCATTTTGTTTCAAATTTTTGGATGTTATAGCTAGTGGGGAAAACATTGGCAGAAAGTCGATTCTCATTCAAACAGTTTAAGCGAATTATAAATTGTTCCGGTACTGCATATTTCGCTCCAACAATTTCAAAACCGAGTTTCTGTTAAATCTAGTACTTCTAACAAATACTCTCAAGTCAAGATTAAAGAGACGAGCCATTCACTTGAATTGTCACAAGCCCAATCACTCGAGGGAATACTTTTCTGGCAGTGGAAAAGAAGACATGCAAAAAATTGTTTTTATTATATACGTCAGTATACTACTGCAGTTTAAATTATTTTTTTGTATATCCAACGTGCCGATTGGCCAAACGCAGAATTTTGTGATGTGATGACCGACATTATGTGGAGTTATGCATCAGCATATGTGTCAATTGCTTTACCATTATCATGCATATTTTCTCACTACTTTTTCACAAAATGGTCGACCAGAATGCTCAATGATAGCAGCCATTGATAAACACCACATGTGTTGAATGCAGTAGCAAATTTTGCTGTTATCGCAATTTGTATGGAAAATACAATGAAAACCACATTGGACATTGGCTCACAAAATACACATCAGCATAATAAGAGGAATAATGTGCTACTCGTAACATAGATAAGCAGTTACATTGGTATACATTGTCATGGGACATGTACAATTTTTCACCAAGTTAAAGGGAAATTTAAATTATCATTCAACACATTGATGAGAATGAGAAATAATGTCATCGCTTTTAGAACTATACAGCCCTATGGATATATTTTGGGGAGATTTTGTCCATGCCATTAAGAAAGAGCAATGAGAGATCTTTGATTCAATCGAGTGCCGACTATATGAAAAGAGTCCTCAATCTGTCTTTTAGCACACTCATAGTTACCGATGCTTGAAAAATGGGCAGTGCACTCCCGCTACAGGAGAGGATTCGAGCTAAAGAGAATCAAAAGTACGAGCCAAGGAGAATCAAATCTCACCAGTAGCTAAGACACTAAAGGCAATACTCCTCCCTAGCTTTGACGCTGAGCACAAAAAGGTCTCCGTGGCGCAGTGGTTATCATGTTCACCTATGATTCTGAACGCTTGGGTTCAAATCCCGGTGAAAATATTAGAAAAAAACTTTTAGATGTATTTATAAGGGAGAGTCAATTTTTTAATCGACAAAAGGCTTATCAAAATTGGTAACTACGACGAATTCTAAGAAATTTTGCCTCGGAATTATGGGTCTAAACTCAACAAGTAAAAGCGTGCTATGTTCGGCCGGGCCGAATCTTATATACCCTCCACCATGGAGCGCATTTGTCGAGTTCTTTTCCCGGCATCTCTTCTTAGGCAAAAAAGGATATAAGAAAAGATTTGCTCTGCTATTAGAGCCATATCAAGATATGATCCTGTTTGAACCACAATTAAATTATATGTTGGAGACCTGTGTAAAATGTCAGCCAATTCGAATACGAATTGCGCCCTTTGGGGGCCCAAGAAGTAAAATAGAGAGATAGATTTTTATGGGAGCTGTATCGGGCTATAGACCGATTCAGACCATAATAAACACGTAGGTTGATGGTCATGAGAGGATCCATCGTACAAAATTTCAGGGAAATCGGATAATAATTGCGACCTCTAGAGGCACAAGAAGTCAAGATCCCAGATCTGTTTATATGACAGCTATATCAGGTTATGAACCGATTTGAACCATACTTGGCACAGTTGTTGGATATCATAACAAAATACTACGTGCAAAATTTCATTCCAATCGGATAAGAATTGCCGACTCTAGAGACTCAAGAAGTCAAGACCCAAGATCGGTTTATATGACAGCTATATCAGGTTATGAACCGTATTAAACCATACTCGACGCAATTATTGGATATCATAACAAAACACGTCGTGCAAAATTTCATTCCAATCGGATAAGAATTGCGCTCTCTAGATGCTCAAGAAGTCAAGACCCAAGATCGGTTTATATGGCAGCTACATCAGTTTATGAACCGATTTGAACCATACTTGGCACAGTTGTTGGATATCAAAACAAAACACGTCGTGCGAAATTTCATTCCAATCGGATAAGAATTGCGACCTCTAGAGGCTCAAGAAGTCAAGACCCCAGATCGGTTTATATGACAGCTATACCAGGTTATGGACCGAATTGAACCATACTTGGCACAGTTGTTGGATATGATAACAATACACGTGGTGCAAAATTTCATTCCAATCGGATAAGAATTGCGCTCTCTAGATGCTCAAGAAGTCAAGACCCAAGATCGGTTTATATGGCAGCTACATCAGTTTATGAACCGATTTAAACCATACTTGGCACAGTTGTTGGACATCATAACAAAACACGTCGTGCAAAATTTCATTCCAATCGGATAAGAATTGCGTACTCTAGAGGCTCGAGAACTCAAGACCCAAGATCGGTTTATATGACAGCTATACCAGGTTACAGACCGATTTCAACCATACTTAGCACAGTTGTTAGAAGTGATACTAAAACACTATGTGCAAAATTTCATTCAAATCGGATGAGAATTGCGCTCTCTAGAGGCTCAAGAAGTCAAGACCCAAGATCGGTTTATAAGGCAGCTACATCAGGTTATGGACCGATTTAAACCATACTTGGCACAGTTGTTGGACATCATAACAAAACACGTCGTGCAAAATTTCATTCCAATCGGATAAGAATTGCGTACTCTAGAGGCTCGAGAACTCAAGACCCAAGATCGGTTTATATGACAGCTATACCAGGTTACAGACCGATTTCAACCATACTTAGCACAGTTGTTAGAAGTGATACTAAAACACTATGTGCAAAATTTCAGTCAAATCGGATGAGAATTGCGCCCTCTAGAGGTTTAAGAAGTCAAGACCCAAGATCGGTTTATATGGCGGCTATATCATAATATGGACCGACATGGCCCATTTACAATACCAACCGACCTACACTAATAAGATGTATTTGTGCAAAATTTCAAGCGGCTAGCCTTACTACTTCGGAAGTTAGCGTGCTTTCGACAGACAGACGGACGGACAGACGGACGGACGGACAGACGGACGGACGGACATGGCTAGATCGACATAAAATGTCACGACGATCAAGAATATTAATACGTTATGGGGTCTCAGACGAATGTTTCGAGTAGTTACAAACCGATTGACGAAATTAGTATACTCCCCATCCTATGGTGGAGGATATAAAAACTGTCAGATGTTTATAAGGGCGGTTAAATTTTTAAATCGACAAAAGGCTTATGGAAATCGGAAAGTACGACGAATTTTAAGAAACTTTGCTCGGGAGTTATGGGTCTTAAATCAAATTGACTTTCCGGTTTTCAATGACAAAGCCCGCCCATGGGGTAGTAGCTCTATATGGGAGCTATATCCAAATATATTCAGCACAGCAGATGGATAATAACATATTCCATACCAAAATCAGTTGCAAATTGTGGTCACTATGTCCTCATATGTGTAAATCGGGCGATATATATGTATAGGAGCTATATCTAAATCTGAACAATTTTAACAAAGTTCATAGCGTTTACTTTAGTCTTAAAAGCTGATATGTTGGTGATGATTGAATTTTTGTGATGATTAGATAACAAATGCGACGTCCACCTTGATAACAAAACAAGTAAAAACATGCTAATTCGGCCGGACTGAATCTTGGGTACCCACCAACATGGATTCCGCTAAAATTTGCCTATATTAAAAGTTCGTATTTGAATTGATTTACAACAATCAATTCGGAAATTGGTTGCCGCTTGCATGATCTCCAGTAGCCATATCGGAGAATCGGTATTTAAGGGGCCTATATCATTATATAGACCGATTCCGATTCATACTTGTCACAAACGCTAGAAGTTATAGCAAAAATCTTTGTGTCGTAATTCAGCCAACTTAGGGGAAAATTGAATCCTCTAGGAGATCAATGAGTCATACCAGAAGTCTTTGTTTTCAGCCATATCTGACGGCTTATAGGAGCTTAAGAAGTCAAATCCAGATATCGGTTTGTCTGGGGGCTATATCAATTTATAGACCGATTCGGTCCATCTTCGGTATACACTGCACACAGAAAACAGATTCGTTGCCTCAACCAATTTTATTGCCAACCGAATGCTGATTGTTCCACATACTACGAAGTTTCATAAACAGTTCGGTAGCGACAATCAATGTTAAAATTGAAGTTATTGCCCCATATTTGTTATTGGTACCAAATAGTACTGTATGGAAAAATTAAAAGAGCAGACTTTTGGCATATTTTTTGGCATGGACCACGCCAAAGCGGCTTTACAAAGGTGGTCTCACGCGAACAGCTGTTAACAGCCGGCCAGATATGACGGTATTATGGCAGCTATATTGAAACATGGACCGATATGGCACATTTACAATCCCAACCGACCTACACAATCAAGAAGTATTTGTGCAAAACTTGAAGCGGCTAGCTTTACTCGAAATTTCGAAAGTTACTGTGCGGCAGACGAACGGACAGACAGACGGACGAACAAGCAGACGGACGGACGATCAAGAATATATAGACATTATGGGGTCTTACACGAATATTTCGGGGAGTTACAAACGGAATGACGAAATTAGTATACCCCCATCCTATGGTTGAGGGTATAAAAACTAGTATTCGTCTGAAACGAGGACCGTAATGTTTTAAACAAATCATACAATTCATGAACAATTCTTTTGTTTATTTTTTAAGTATAAAAACGGCGATTTTAAATCAAACGAACAAAGTGATAGAAAAAGAATGGCATTTGAAAAAAGGGTTAAATTAAGAGATTCTGGGTGTGTCCATTTTTTTGTTGCTAAACCAATGATTATAATCCAAGCGCAGTAGTAGTTGAGACAATGGTGCCGTGCTGGGTGCAGACTTAAGGCCTACCAAGAGATTAATTAACTGCTGAACTAGACTGCCAAAACGTTCACCCAATCGATCGGCGATCTGATCAATCGCAGTCGTCTCTGCCCCCCTCTCATTATCAATGGCTGCGCAGAAATCATTGCAAATGTGAAAAACTTCGTTGATAATCAAATAGACGGGATTGTTGGAATTTAAAGTTGCCGATGTCTGCAAAACATTTGTCCTGCTTATGTCCTCGGCATCTGTTTGCAGAAAGCAAAGCGACAATATATTGGCTTGAAATACGCTGTGGGCCCGTTGAATTTGCTCAAAGTCGGCTTCATTCAGAACGGTGTTTAGCAGAATACTGAATTGGCTGTCTAGAACATCGGCTTGTATGTAATACTGAAGATTATCCACGAAGAACATGAGCTCATTGCGCAACAGCATGACCTTGACCGAATGGTCGAATTTCAGCTTGGACTTTCTAGAAGACTTGGTCCATATCATATGCAGATCGTATTGCATTTTTTTAATCAAAATAAGGAAACGAAATAGCACATTATAGCGTTCCAGGACTTTGGGTGAAAAGAGCAAATGCAGGGGCCAGTTAATTTTGTACTGTAGTTGAATGAGTTGCAAGTAGCCAAACTCGAGTGACTCTTCGGAATCCGCATGGGCCTTGGGCATGCTAACCGAAAACTGATCCAGCTCCTCTCCCACGCCTATGCTATGGGCAGCTGACTCAAAGGCTTTAACAAAATCTCTCATTTTATTTGCATTCTCTTTTTCCTTGTCGATAATGTATATCTGACGTATATACTCCAAAAACAATTCACCCCGTCCCAGTAGAAAGAAGTCCTTCAACAGCTTTAGTTGTTTGACCAAATCTGCCTGATTGACGGCTATTTCGGACAAACGGGTTGTCACATAGCACTTGAGCTCATCTATGACACTTTCATAGTGGGACACAATCAACTCTTCATCCTGGTGCAAAGCCTGAATCTTGGCAAAATAAACATGTTCCTTATCATTCCAAAACGTCTGCTTGTGGTCAAGAAAATCATTTTCAGTTGTATTCCAAATATGGCATTTCTTTGTCAGCTTGTCTGTGTCGACTTTGAATATCAAAACGGTCTGGCCAATGAACAGAACCTTCTCGGCCCACACAAAGGACAGGTATGAAGGCAAAAGTTCATAGCAAACTTCATAGCGCCATATATCAGCATAGCAAGCAGCTTCCGAATTCCAAGTCCTACCGGTTGTGGTAGCTTTATCGCTTTCCAAAGTGCTGTTGCCATCACCCTCAGAGCATTGTATAAAAAATTCCCCATAGGAGTCTTGCAGCTTGGCATACAAAATCCAATGGGTCAATTGCTTGAGAAAAATTACATTAACCTTCGCCTGTATCAAGCGCACAGCTTTAATGGCCCGGGCATCTCCGTGCAGAGAATGCTGTTGCAAATATTGAATAATGGCACATCCATGCAGCCTTTGGGAGCAAACTCCTCGAATCAATGAGGACAAGTACAAAGCCAGAGGCTCGTATTCCTGCAGCTTCTGATAGACAAACATCAACGACTGATTGGGTTGTATTAAATATTTGCGTTCCAAGTCGGCAACATCATGCAAATAACCATCCAAAACTTCTGACATTCCATTACAGAATGCCTTAAGATAAAGACCATTCTGCAGCGGCTCATCTGTATCAAAGACACTAGTATTCAAAGTTGCATTCCGATTCCCACTGTAGATTTGGACAAATCTGGCTATGTCTCTCAAAAGATTTATTATCTTTATAATATCCTCCAGGATATTTCTTTCGCATGGATGAAAATATTTGCTTACAGCTTCGGATACAAGAAATTCTTCAATGGGCAATTGGTCACTGTGCAAGTTAATGCATGACAATATAATGTCATGTATCATTTCCGAAGTACTGTATTCGCAGCCGTTCCAAACTATTTACAATACGTTGTATTTGTTTGTAAAATTAGCAAATTTGTCAACGTTTGTTTGCAAGACAAAAACAAATCAAACTAAAAACCGCAACAAAACATATGTTTAGTGCAAATCACGATGCCGACGTACTGAAAACTTAACGGCTTCAATGTATGTAACATTGGCTGTGTAATAGATTATTGTGAATGAGCATTATTGCCATATTTAACAGCTTCTAGCATATGGCGGTCTGTAAAAAATAATAACAGTTATTCAAAAATAAAGGAAAACCCCTGATTATTGAGCATAGATGAGAAATGGATGTGTAATTAAAACCTTGAAACTAAGTTTAAGTCAAAAACTATCGCTTTGCAATACATAAGGGTAAGTAGGTTCCTATGTTTATTATTATCATGTATATTAAAACTTGCAGTGTATATGGCTCATGAAATATTGCAAGTTTTTACAAGTACATACGCTAGTTGTTATGGTTGGCAATTTTTCTGATTGTGACTTTGGTTGATTTTAATTTTTGGCTGGCAACAATGGTGCTGCATGCTTTTCCATGATTAGGTCTTTGTGGCAATCTGCAAGTTGTCACTTACAACCGATCTGTGTCCTCTCATGACGAACACAATGACTGAGGACTCTATAATAGCCAACTACAGAATCACTGCTCTAACCTGGAATGTATAAGATAGTTCCTTGTCTCACAAGCTTGTTTGCTCTACAATTCCCAATTGTCAACGGTTGTCTGCAAGACCAAAAACAAATCAAACCAAAAACCGCAACAAAACATATGTGTAGTGCACATCACGTTGCCGACGTACATAAAACTTAACGGCTTCAATGTAAGTAACATTGGCTGTGTTATAGATTATTGTGAATGATCATTGTTGCCATATTTAAAAGCGTCTAGGATATGGCGGTCTGTACGAAATAAGAACAGTTATTCAAAAATAAAAGAACAAAGCCCTATTATGGAGCATAGCTGAGAAATGGATGTGTAATTAAAACCTTGAAACTGAGTTTAAGCCAAAAACTATCGCTTTGCAATACATAAGGGTAAGTAGGTTTCTATGTTTATTATTGTCATGTATTTTAAAACTTGCAGTGTATATGGCTCATGGAATATTACAAGTTTTTACAAATACATACACTAGTTGTTATGGTGGACAACTTTTCTGATTATGACTCCGGCAGATTTTAATTTTTGGCTGACAGCAATGGCTCTGCATGCTTTTCCATGATTAAGTCTATGTGGCAATCTGCATGTTGTTACTTGCCGATCAGACAGTGTTCTGTCATGACGAACACAATGACTGAGGACTCGATTATAGCCAACTACAGAAACGCTGCTCTAGCCAGGAATGTATAAGATAGTTCCTTGTCTCGCAAGCTTGTCTGCTCTACAATTCCCAATTGTCAACGTTTGTCTATAAGACAAAAACAAATCAAAACAAAAACCGCAACAAGTGATTAAGTGATTAAGTGTGTTTATTTGAGTCTTCTTCTTTTTCGATTACATTTGAAATGACTTATCGATTACGTTTAAAATAACATTTAGAACTATTATTGTCTCGTTCTAATACACGATGAATGAATAATGGCTACGTGCTTGACAGTGAAATGTATACATATGGATACGAATATCAAAATAAAATGGAATATGAAAAAGGCTTGCTCTCGGCCTTTACTGTTACGTACAGAGCAAAGAGAGTCTGTTAAAATAATAATTTACTTTACTTATAACTAGATAACAAATACAACGAAATAACAATTTCTGTTAAAACCGTAACTAACAGAATGAAATGGACTAGCCCTTTAATTAATGGAAATGTAAATATCACAGTTGCGTATGTATATATACATGTGTGTAAATAGCGTATTCATTAGCACGTTTTATATATGGGTTGTAGTGTTAAGACGGTGGTTAAACGAATTGAGCAAGCTCATTGTAAGTATTTAAAATACATTTAGATATAAATATACACGTATAACTAAAATAATTTAATATTCCTAGATATTTTTCTTCTCTTCTCTCATCCACGGTGTGATCCTATTATTGTTTTCTTGAAAAATTCAGGAGTGTCGAGGCGGGCTGAAGCGTTGTCATTGTTTTCATTTATTATTGCAACAGGAGAAAGGTAAGCTGAATCAGCCCATGTTGAATTCTCCTCCAATTCATAAATTTCTCTCATTAGGTCATTCTCATGTTCGGCTAACCCTTGAATAAACTTTTCTTGAAGCTTGAAACCATACGCACATAGTGGTTCAATGCCAGATTTATCATAAATGTAAGTGTTAGCATATCTTTTAGTGCGATTTACATAAAATTTATTTACACATTTCCTCAGGATTTTCCTCTCAAATATTTCCAACTCCTTTGCCACAGTAGGGGAAATTGTGAACCAGATTTGGAAACCATAGGCGAGTACCGGTCTTATAGCCACCTTATACAACAGTAACTTTGTAGACTGAGGTAAGTATTTACTGTTTAGGATATAAGAAAAAGAACCTAAAATTCTCTTCGCCTTTTGTAGAACTTCTCTGGCATGCAAGTTGAACTTCAACATCTTGTCAAATGTCACTCCGAGGTATTTTATTCTGGACTCAACAGGAATCGTGACACTATTAAGGGTAAGGTTAAGTGTTTTACTCTGGGGTACCACATATCTTGGACATTTACCAGAGGCGTTCCTAATGCATATTGCTCGGGATTTGGTTGCGTTTATTTTAATGCCCCAAGTATTATAATACTCATTAATGAGTCCGAGGTGTACCGATGCTTTTCCAAGAGCAATTTCAGGGGATTTGTCATGGGCATAAATAAGACAATCATCCGCGTATAAAATTGCCTGTGAGTCCTGTGATGTGTGTGGGAAGTCATGTAAAAATATATTAAAAAGATATGGTGCCAATACACTTCCTTGTGGGACGCCACTACCAACGGCCCCAAAGGCGGACGTTGTACCCTGTATGTCTACACAAAATCTTCTGTTTGTGAAGTAACTAGCCAATATTTTCACAATGTATGGATCAGTGTCCAACTGGACAAGCTTATAGATGATACCTGGGTGATAAACTGAGTCAAAAGCCTTTTCTATGTCGAGTGATATAGCAACAGTGCAGCATTGGTTACGCAGATTGACGATGATATCGTTGTGGAATTTCAATAGTGCATGCTGGGTGGAATGGGTTTTCCTGAAGCCAAACTGGTATTGTGGTATAGGTTCAATAAGATAACCATTTTCAACTTTTTCCCTTAGGACGTTTTCAAACACTTTCCCAATGTTGGACAGAAGGGAAATCGGACGATAATCGGATGGGGTCTTGCAGTCAGGCTTCTTCTTGATAGGGAGTATCTTTGCAACTTTCCAATCTGAAGGAAAGTATCCGTTATTGATGCAATGATTAAAAATAAATGTGAACAGATTTATAGTTGAGTCGGGAAGTTTTTTCAATAGAAAGTTAGAAACTCCATCTAAGCCACTTGATTTCTTATTATTTGTACGTTGGATAATGTCCCTGATCTTTCCAGGGTTCGTGAAATGGAAATTATCATGATTATGCAACGCATTGAACTCATCACTAAATGTATAAATATGGAGAGGAGTAACATTTATACAATTATCTATTCTCAGCTGCAAATCAGCAACTGGATTATGAGGTAGTCTTTGGCGAAATGTCTCTGAGTAGAATTCTTGGAAGTGGCGTGTGATATCGGAACTATTGGTGAGTATGTTGTCGTTCTGGATGATTTGTTGGCAGAACGGTGATTTAACTTTACCAGTTATTTGATAGATTTGTTTAAAAGCGGATGGACCAGGTTTAATATTCTGCAACCTTTTATTGAAATGATTCGCTTGCTCAATGTTGACTGATTCTTTGATAATAATTTTTATCAGTTGTATCTGCTTAGACAATACAGTATATTCACTACTTATTCGGTTTCCCGTGCGGTGGAATATTTTTTTAAGCTCTTTCTGCCAACGCTGTTTAATTTTATATAATTTCCTTGTTTTATCCGAAAGGGGGAATTTATTTTCTTGAAAAGTACTTTGCTTTGAGTGGGCATTATGAATAGAGTGAAAAGATGTTTTGAAATCATTTATCAAAATATCGATTTCGTCATTCCTAAGGTTGGAGTTGGAGAGTGGCATAATGCGGCAAGATGCAGAGTCCAATTCTTGGATAAAGCTGGGCCAGTTCGTGTCCTTATAAGAAGTATATGTTCTTGGAGACCTCAAAAGGAGTTCTGGTTGATCAACCCGGAGAGAAAATTTAATCGGAAAGTGATCCGAGAAAGAAGGCAATGTTTCGATGTGGAAATTTGGTGCAGTTCTATTAATCAGGTGTGGGCTGACCAAAAAGTGGTCCAGGTATGAGGCGCCATTTGGGTAAGAAGGCACTGAGTCACATAATCGATAAACATCAAGGCTATTATCTTCGAGCCACTTTCGTAACAACTTTCCATTTAAATTTTCGAGTAAATCACCCCATATAGGACTTTTCGAGTTCATATCACCTCCCAATATGAAACCATCAAAATTTCCACAAAGTTGTAGCAGTTTGTTCAGATCAGCCTCAAATCTTTGAGGTGGATAATTGCAGGGCACGTAAATTGAACCAATCAAAATCTTTCTACGGGTGTCATCGTTGGCAAATTCAATCTGTACTAACGCAGTACTTATTCCAACATCATTTAAAAATATACGATTAAATTGTATATTATTCTTAATAGCAACTGCAACACCAACCGAGGAGTTATTATAGACATAATTGTATCCATCTAATTTTGCTTTTCTATTTCCTTTCAGGTGACATTCTTGAATGAAACCAAAATCAATTCTATTACGATGCAGGCAGTTTTTGAGATCTATCTGGCGACTAGCATCCACCAGAGATCTTACGTTGTAAGTCAAAAATTTTATGAACCTATGGTCCATAATTAATTCGAATTTTATTCAACAGGCGCAAAAATTCATTCTTGGCCTCAGTCTTTGGCATTGTTGGATATCCAGATAAAAAAATGTTGATCTCCTGCTCCAGAGTCAACTCTTCAGATTCCAGAAATATGGAAGCTAATTTCAGAAATTGATCAATGACAGGAGGTTTTTGTGGCTGAGCATTGAGCTGCGCAGGACGCGTATGAAATAGATTGGAGAATGTATGGCCTGGTGTCACCATAGATAAGCCTACAGCTCTATTAACGTTATTCTTAGCAAGAGACCTCTCCTCAATTGCCTTAGCTACTCTTTGCCGACGAGCAGCAACATATTTCCTATATGTTGGGCACCCCCGCCAGTTAGCGGGATGGCCCACCTCACCACAGTTGGTGCAATAAGGGTCTGAGGAGTCCTCTCTAGTGCGCTGACATTCCCCGGGCTCGTGCTTCTGATCACACTTGACGCATTTGTACATTGAATTGCAATTCTTTGCAATGTGGCCCCAGCGTTGACACCGCCGGCATTGTATTTCCGAATCTGTTCTCCTCGGCTTTTCCCAGGAGACTATCTGACTCAGCAAGCCTCTGATACCAGAAATATCTGAGAGGTTCTTACCAGGAAATAGAGATACTAAAAACAGGCCAGTATTACTGTTCCTTTGTGTCTTGTACATTGCAACATTTGCCACAGTGTCTGGAATAATTTCATCTAACTCCTCTTTTATATCCTTTATTTCAGTGTCAGCCGTAAGACCTCTTAGAATAAAGGAAGGCTGTTTCAACTCCTTTGGTGTAAATGAATAAGAATGGATGCCCTTTTCTCTCAAAAGGGCCATCATTGAAGAGTGAACGGACGGATCAGAAAAAAATATTTTACTTTTATTCTTATTCATATTTTTTACCTTGAATGAAAACTTAGGTATAGTTTGCCTTAAGGTATCGACAAGCGCCTTAATGTTGACGTTGAAAATAAAAATTGGTGGGCACCATCTTGATGTTGTTTCACCGCTATCGTTGTTGTTGTTTTTAATGCCACTGCCACCCTGGGTGACTTGAGTTGATGAACTAGATGTCGAAGTAAAATCTACTTGAGAAAGGACACTTAAAATGCCGAATGGGTTGTCGTCCGTCTGTTTATGTTTCTTTAATCTTTCTCGAAGTTCATTGGCTTCCAAATCATTTGGACTCACTCCAATTTCTCCATGCTGCCTCTTGTTAGCGCTTGTTTGCGCGCTCATGTTGTTGGTATTTCCAGCTTTCGAATGATTTTGAGATGTTGAAATCTCCACCTCAGCGACACCACAATCCATGTCGTGGGGTATCGAGCCAGGCATCATATATGCAAAAACTGCAATTTAGATGCCTGTTAGTTATGTGTCTTCGTAAAATTTATGATTTATTAAATTTTTTCTGAGATAAACAAAAAATATACGTCTGTCTGATTTCCAAAAACCGCAACAAACATATATTAAGTGAATATTACGATGCCGACGTACATAAAACTTAACGGCTTTAGTGTAAGTAACGTTGGCTGTGTAATAGATTATTGTGAATGAGCATTATTGCCATATATAAAAGCGTCTAGGATATGGCGGTCTGTATAAAATAAGAACAGTTATTTAAAAATAAAAGAACAAAGCCCTATTATGGAGCATAGCTGAAAAATGGATGTGTAATTAAAACCATGAAACTGAGTTTAAGCCAAAAACTATCGCTTTGCAATACATAAGGGTAAGTAGGTTTCTATGTTTATTAGTGTCATGTATTTTAAAACTTGCAGTGTATATGGCTCATGGAATATTACAAGTACATACACTAGTTGTTATGGCGGACAATTTTTCTGCTTTGACTGTGCCTGTTTGGCAGATATTAATTTCGGGTGATAGCAATGGTGCTGCATGCTTTGGCATGGTTAGTTCATGTGGCAGTCTGCAAGTTGGTACTTTCAACCTTCTGTCTATCAGCATATTTTCCGATCAGACAGTATCCTGTCATGACGAACACTATAACTGAGGACTTTATTATAACTAACTGCAGCTACGCTGTTCTAGCCTGGAATGTATAAAATAGTTCCATGTCTCAGCAAGCTTGTCTGCTCTGCAATTGCCTGGGATATTTCTGTGGCCCGGTGAGTTTGAACTGTTCAGGTGAGATTTAATCTGTTCAGTCATCTCGTTAAGATATCTGCGCCGGTCGAGGCGATTCAATTCATGAATACGTTCAACATAGATTTAATGGCTGCATAATATGTCTGCCTTTAAGTTTATGTGAGAATTACAGAAAGTTAATGTTGGGTGTGTCATTTCTTGTACATCCACAATAACATAAGCCAATGGGATTGCACAAAACTGCTGAAATTTGTTAGTGTGCCAATCATTGTACATGATATTGTGTTTCTTAGCACTGAACCTCTCTGGATGGTGGTTTCCGACAGCTCTTTGGGTAACAAAACGATAACAAACAGTAAATGCTGCTTTAATAGGACTGGCGACAATAAAAATAATTGGCGATCCAACGTGTTAGGCCTGAAGTCTAGCATGACAAACCCTATCGAAAGCCTTGGATAGGTGAAGTGTAATGAGAACCGTCCTGAGGCAGTCCCATGGCTGGCGTTTCTATGCCCCAGAGATCGATCCAATAATCTGCATCTGCTGCCGCGTCAGATTGTCAAGTCTGTACCACTTTTTTAATGATAATAACATGCGACTGTAGCACGGAGGTTAGCATGTCCACCCATGACGTTGAGCACTTGCGTTCGAATCCTGGCGAAGAGTATTTCACAAAGAGATGTCAATCTGAGGCACACCTTTCGAACTTGGCCTTTTATCATTGATCTTAAACTGTTCATGGGCAAATTTGCATTTGCCTATGGCAAAATTGAGACCTTTAAAAATGATCAAATGTTTCGGCCTGCATGATTCTCCCTCAAATCCTTTTCTGACATAAGAAGCGGGATCACTCTGCCTATTTTCCAATCATAAGGAACAGTAAGAGCTATTAAAAATTGCAGATCCCATTATATCCAAACTCTTTAGGATCTTTAGTGTAAACATTTCGGCTGGTCCCAGCGCTTTTGACTCCTTAGCGCTGCTTTTGCCATCTGTAACTTCTACCACTTGTAGTCCGCTCATACAAAGAATTAAACTCCTTCTAGTCCCATCAATAACGGTACTCCGACATGGTATAACTATGAGCAGCACACGGGTTGGAACTCTGAGCTCCGACATTTGTGGTGTTCATCGCCATCACGAAGAGAGAGCTACAGTGCACAGGTTGTGGGAGCTGTGGAATGATTCGTATACGGAGTAGCATCAAATTCAGTGATTTTGCGTGGCCGGATGGACCACCTCTTACTTAAATACTGAGTGCCTGTGTACTCGATATGAAAAGGCGAGTTATTCGCGCCTTCAAATAACCAATTTCCATAACGTTCCCGCGGCGATTGGTCCTATGGACCGGAATAAGTATGCTCATTGAGGTCCGATCTGTGTGGTATTCATTGCTGTCACGAGAAACTTAACTGCGAGCTATCGGGCACGTCCACAGGTTGCGAATAGTGGAATGTTCCAAAGGGAGTTGCTGCAACGGCAGTCGCGGACAATCAGCGTTATCGAGCGGAGAGTCCAGTGAGAGGCCGGGCGTCACGGGCTCTTGCACAAATACTGATTGCCTATGATGTTCGATATGGCAAGGCGAGTTATTAGCGTCTTTAAATAACCAATGACAACCTTGTTCGCGCGCCGATCGGTCCTTTGAACGGGAATGAGCTTGCTCACCTACAGGAGCTTGACGAGGATCGAAATGTCGCCAGCAATCGGGCGATAACTCACCGCTTAGAAAATTTTTTGATGTTTTCGCCTGGATTCGAAACCAGGTGTTCACCGTCATAAGCAGACATGTCTGAACAGTCTACGTATAACGTGACATTCCGCTCTTGTACGACAAGGCCGCGCCGCATAGATTCCCGACTTCCTCAGTTGCACCATGCAGGTACAAAGGCATAAAATGGAGACTGGAATTCAGCGCATCCCTGGGTGCACTCCTCCTTCGTTCGTTCTCCAAATTTTTTTCTGGTCAAGACGTCCAAAAATGCCCAAATGCTGGGCCTGCGGAAAAATCCAGTTTCTCCTCCGTTAAAAAGTACCAGTCCGTTGGGCGTTCCCAATCCAGACAGCTTACTCAATACCCCCTGAACGAGGTTAATAATAGTAGAAAGGAAACAGCTACCCACCATGTTGTTGTTGTAGCCACATTTGCATGTGGTGGTGGTGGCGATCCTCCAAAGGACCGATCGCCGCGGGAACATGATGGCCATTAAGGCGCCAATAACTCGCCTTGTCATATCGAGGATCATAGGCACTCCGTATTATGCAAGAGTCGGTGGGTGCCGCCCAGTCACTCACTGAAACTATCCACTCGATGCCGCTGTTTGTCCGCGACTGCCTTTGCAGCTAGTTCGTATGAAGCATTCTACTATCTGCAACCTGTGGACGTGCCCGGTAGCTCGCAGCTAAGCTTCTCGTAACAGCTATGGGCACCACACAGATCAGACCTCAAAATAACAGCCCGTGTGGTATTCACACCTCAAAGTAACAGCCTGTGTGGTATTCACACCTCAAAGTAACAGTCAGTGTGGTGGATATCCTGGCACGGGGTCAATCCGGTATGTACAACCGGCTGTCATGGGATTGGACACATAGGCAAGACAACGACCTTCGCCATCTTTTTCTGGAAAGTCTTTAAAATTAACAAAAGTCACAAAGCGGTTATCTCCTGGTCACAATTGTCGTATTAATTCAAATCATCAGGATTGCATGTGCACCAAAGTCATGTATAGACTGTTATTAAAAGCCCTTCTATGTCCAAGAAGGCGCCCAAAGCGATGTCGGCTATCCAAAAATTCACTATCAATCGACCGACCCTTAGTGAAAGCATGCTTATAGTTTAATACCAGTGAACGGTAGGGAATTCTAATTTATGCGTCAATTAGTCTCTCCAGGAAGACGAAGGATGAGAGACAAATTGACTTGTAGTCCTTGGGCAGCATGTTTATCTACTTCTGCGATAAAAATCACCCTGGAATACTAGTGGTGCTCCAACGAATACCATTGAAGAGTAGGGAATTCTAATTTACGCGTCAATTAGTCTCTCAAGAAAAATGAAGAATGAGAGTCAAATTGACCTGTAGTCCTTGGGCAGGATGCGGTTTGGTTTCTCCACTTCCGCGATAAAAATCACCCTAGAAGACTTGTAGGGTTCAAACGAATTCACGGTTCAAATTATCTTCCCCTCCGTCTTCATCTCCTCAGCCATGGACAGTGCCTTGGCACTTTGTTATGTCAGATCCAATACTTCTAAACATCCAGGTATATGAGTTGCAGAAGTAGCTTGAGGCTTAAAGCTTAACTTAGTCGAAGACCCGTCATCTTTTAGAATGCTACCAAGGATTTTCTGGCGCTTAGAGAGCGCCTTGTGGAAACTTGGGAACTCGCCCACCCCCCAAGACCGATACGTAGGCACTCTAGGCCGATTTGGACTCGCTCAGGTCCCAGTCCCCTCGCAGTTTAGTTATATTCGCCCTGCTTTAGTACTACCTTGTTGTCAGTCTAAGCCTCCTCATGTCTCCGTTTCACTAGACTACGCAAGTTTGTTCCTGCCAGAAGGTTTGCAATCAATTTAAGCTCGTTCTTACCATCAATCTCATGGCAGCCGATTGTACGTACCGGATTGACCCGATAGAGTTCTTCATCGGCAAGGGCTGCCGCCTCAGTGTATAACAGACTGCTACAACAACAACAACCAAATGTGGATCTTTTATAGTCCTAAGCTATGCGCCTACGCTCTCAGCGTTGCAGTTCCAGTTTCTCTTTCTGGGGTTCCCGTAAACTCTGCCGGCACTTAATATACAATTCTTTGAGTAATCGAATAATTTTTATTAAGCACCCCATTGATTTTTAGATCAATTTTCCTAATTTTGGGGCATTTGTCGTCCTCACTTCAGGTATTTGACCAACCGCTGCCGTTAATATAAAAATTTGTATAGGTTTATCTCGAAAGTTTCAGACTAGTCTGCTACCGCTCTTCATTCCTAATATGGGTCACTAACATGGCACACAAGTACATGTCTATACTTCAGGTCGTATCTCTCTCAGGACGATAAGATTGACAACACGTAACAATGGTGCGTCAGAAGCTGGCCAATGAAGCCAACATCGGAATAATGCAAAACCAGCCGGCATGAAATATTGTTGTTGTTGCTGTTTGTTGTGCTCTGAGGCGACAGCCCTTGCCGATGAAGGAATCCATCGGGTCAATTCGGTACGTACAACCGGCTGCCATGGGATTAAAGTCGTCATATATACCGATTTTTCAATTAGAATTCAGGCTTGCTTTTTAAATACTTTAACCAGCATGAACAGCTATGGCTTTGATTCCATACTTTAGGTTGTTTCTTTGTAACACAAATTTATTGGAAAACTTTCTTATAAAACACAATCTTAAAACTAATGCATTAAAATTTCTGTTTGCACCAGTCTTTTGTTTGTATCGCCTGGCATGCGATAGGGAACAGTTGCCGCCATGTTCGTAAGGGCTTTGGCCTTCTGTCGCAAGTGTTGCAATTGCTATAAAAGAAAGAAATAATTAATTAATGTTTATTAAACTGCAACTTTTAAATTTCCAAACACTTACACTATCCCGCCCAGTGTCTAACATCACTGTATCCTTTCCCTTTATGGCCTTATACTGAGAAAATAATATATCCATTGCCGCCAAAAGTATGTCGGGATAAACTTTACAAATTTCGCCACCCAAACGTTTGAAATTACTAATGCATTCTTCCAAATCGTTCATGGACATTGGCACCAGCTTGGTATTGGCCAAAACTTCGAGGGCAATTTGATATTTGCGTTCATGATAATAATCGAAGAAAGCCACCAGTTCTGTTAACAAATTGAAGGTGGCAATAACTTGAGGTTCGCACTCAATGCGACTACCACGTAATCGCTCACTAAAATCACTGGCCAATACGGAAAGACGTTCGCGCAATGAACCCTTTTTAGAGCTTTGATGAACCACTTGCGATAGCATAAGGGATAAATAGCGCAAGGATTGGGATTGCATCTGTAAATGGTGAGAGAGTGTTACAAAAATATTCATAAAATAAATAGAAAACCTTTCATTACATTGGCAATGTCAAACAATTTAATGGCATCCTCAAACATGCCCTTTCGCACCAACTCTTCTGCTACCATGCCAGCTGCAACACGAGTATCAAACTCTACACAATCGAATTGTTGGAATAGACCGCTGGAATGAGATAAAAAATAAATCAATAAAGAAAGGAGGTTAAAGTTAGATTAGGTTAATCCAAAAACCGCCACATAGGCTCAGCTCACGATTTTTCAAATTACTATACAGTTATGGCATTCTAGTTGGTTTAGCCAACCTGTAGCCAACTTTAAGATTTGCCTCGTAGGAAAATTTCCATTCGCCGAGCATCAACATGTATAGCACAAGAACTGCTTTGCATGTCATCACCGCACACATTTGCCGTGGCTTCAATCAGCCCAGGCCATGTGATAGGACGGTCCTCGTGACACTGGACCTATCGAAGGCATTCGACACGGTCAGCCATGACAAATTATTTGAGGACATCACCAACACTTCCCTCCATCCATGACTGAAACACCGGGTCGCAAATTATCTGTGTGATCGCCAGTCATTTGTGGAATTTAGGGATAAGAAGAAGCACCGTAGAGTGAAACAGGGAGTTCCCCAAGGCGGGGTAATATCTCCGACACTGTTTAACCTCTACCTATCCTCCAATCCATCCCCTCCAGACGATATAGAGATCGTATCATATACGGACGATTGTACGATCATGGCATCGGGCCCCCACCCATTGTTGACATCTGCGATAGGTTGAACGTCTACCTCAACGAACTTGCCTCATATTTTGCTGCAAGAAATCTGAAAATATCTGCCACCAAATCTTCAGCCACATTGTTCACTACAAATACGCGTGAGGCGAATGTCGAGCTGACTGTGATGGTCGATGGAGAAATGATTTCGACCATCAAGTGTCCCAAAATACTAGGCATCGCATTTGACTGTTCTTACACATTCCCCCCACATGCCACAGCAATCTGCGATAAAGTCAAAAGTAGAAACAAGGTCCTCAAGTCACTTACTGGCAGCACTTGGGGTGCAGACAAAGAAACCTTGTTGACCACGTACAAAGCAATTGGCAGGTCCGCTGTAAGTTGCGCCAGTGTAGTCTCCTCAGCTCTGAGACACGCAGTGGAATAATATTCATATCTGTCAGAATGCCGCCCTCCGAATTGAGACGGGCTGTCTCCTCAGTTGTCATGTGGACCACCTCCCTCAGGAGTCAAATATTCTACTAGAGCGAAAACATAACTAACCTTTTGGGCTGTTATCGCAGAGACCATCCAAATCATCATCTTGTGGATAGATATCCACCGCCCAGAAGCTTTAAGGTAGATCTATATGATCTCGAGCGTGAGGTTCAGCGCTAGAAAAGAAGCTCTAGATCAAGCGGCATATCATGCGGGTCTAGACAACATTCATGCAGACACGGCAGCAGATTCGGTAAATAACGGGTGAATGTAGTCCTTGGAGAACGACTGCCTCTCATTGCATCTGAAAATTGAAATTCACCTCCCCGGCAAACCAATTCTTGCTAAATTATAGAGCAAGGTTTGATGCGTACGTGCAAGATGTATGTACCGATTGTGACCAGGGAGCACACGACACACGTCACTGCCCTTCCAGACCAATCGACTCAGACCCAGATTCCTGTGGACGCACCCCATCTTAGTCGCAGAGTTCTTGGATCTGGAAACTCAACAGAATCAAGCAGACCAAAGATGGAACATAACAAACTGCTACAACAACATTAAGGTCTGCTTACAACAATGACAATTTTTCTGAAGGTCTCGCCAGTATTCGAACTCAGGCATTCAGCGTCATAGGCGGACATGCTAACCTCTGCGCTACCATAGACGGACAAGCTAACCTCTGCGCTACGATGGCTTCCAGAAACATTGTAGAGCCAGAAATATTGTTTGAAATAGTTTTTTTTTTACTCACCCTGCTGGTACACCTGTGGGCATCATTTTACCAAATATCAAATCATAATCCCTGCATTCTATAGCCAAATCACTGACACAAACCAAAAACAGATTGCGTCCTTCGGGGTCTTTGAGATTACGCAAGAAAAAGAAGTACTGTAAGGCTTCAGCCGGGTCGGTGATTTCAAACTTTTTCACATACAACATAACCAAGCGGGCAATATTCAATCTACGCATGGGTATGGGATCCTCTATATCCACGGATACTAAAAAAAAGCATGGCAAATGTTAGATTGTAAATGTATTTTGTGTTATCTTTCACAACAAACTTACATAGAGGTTCTTGTACATTACGCGGCCCTGCTATAAGGAACATTTCATTGAGAGCCAAAGCAATGTGAACAGAATGCACTCGGTATTTCTCAGTTCTTGAAAGAAATTCAATTGCTGCCTCAAATTGACCTGTCAAAGCTAAAACTTGGAAATACAAATGTTGTTGTTCCCCAGCATTGAAATGCTTCTCGCCATATTTCTCCAATATCATGGTTTGCAGACCGGAATATGTCAAAGCTTCCGAATTTTCGGTGACATCGGTGCGTAATATAGACAATTGAATCCATAGGAAATCATCAGTTGTTTTGGCCACTTCCAAATGTTGTTCATGGGGATCACAGCCGGCAATTATACAATACACCTAAGATATAAACACAAAGTCCTATATCGTTCAATCGTTATAGCCTAATTTTAGCTTACCGCTTTCTTGTAGGGATCTGTAGAGTTCTTGATTTTATTGCAGTAGTGCAATTTAAGTTGCCCCTCTAGTTTTGAATTGATTTTCTGTTCCGGTTTGTTCACTTTATCTTCCAGCACTTGCATGAAATCTTCATGGCCAGCACTAAAGTTTAAAGATGGGGAAAAAATTATTTCATATAAGTTAACAACTGTTTCCATTCTTACCCTCCCATTTGCATACACTTTAAGGCAGACTGCAAATCGCCACATCTCAGACAATAGTAAACCATAGGCCACAAAGGTTTGCCTTCTATGGTGGCATCTTGCAGACCAAAACAATTTCCCTGATTAAAGGTTAAGCCCACAAATGATGAGACCAAATTAAAGATACTGGGAACTCCTCCACGTTGTGCCTCTCTAAGATTGCCACTAATGATGGTGGACATATAGAGTTTATAGCGATTTTCCAAATACTTTTTGGCCTGATCCACAAATTGTGTAATATGTTGGCGACTTTGCATGGGATCACGATTGCGAGAAACTGGCGTAACATCAACCATATATTTCATTATTTCCCAAATCTCATTAACTTTCGGATCATCAAATGACTGCGCCACCTTGGCGAATCTTTGTACAAGGCTGGGACGAAAAGCACCTTTAATAACAATGGCATTGTAATCATACACTTCGCGAGCATATGCCATTTCCTATAAAGAATAAATTATGAGTTTAATGAACATGAGAAACAAAAGTTATTGTGCTAGTAAACCTAGCCAATTTTCGATGATTTCAATTATACTTACAATTCTGTTCAGACACGATCGAGTACCAAATGTTTCATTGATTATAGTTTGCTCCGGCAATTTCTGAATGTCGATCCAGTTTTGAGACGGACCTACCAAAGCGTTCATAAGTTTCATTTTCTCTTGTCGCCAATCAGATTTAATGTGTTCCCATTTTCGTTTTTGGGCATTCAGGAATGACTGAAAAGAAATTTTTAAATTAAAACAAATCAGAAAATGCGAAAATTTAAAACTAATAACGGCCAAATAGGCCTCATATAAACCAATTGCGAGATTTTACTGTTTTGAAGTCCTAATAGATTCATCTATTTATCGAGATTAAATTCTTTTCGATATAACACTGAATGTCTCGTTGATAACATGATAGCAGAATGGTGAATTCGTTTTAGTCCTACAAAGCAACGGGACCTTATCGCATACTGCCTGTTGCAAAGAGCAGGACCATACGACTACTTAAGTGATTTTTTGAAGCTGCGGGTTGGTGGACTACGTGCTGACAGGATGAAGGGGGGTTTGAATAGCATTCATCCCAAAAGCGCAGACACCGACCCAGTCCCTGTCCAAGTACTACACGCCAATAAGTCTCTCATATGTCGTCTTACAGACCCTGGAAAGACTGCTTTACGCGTATATATTAGAAACCTTCTTGTCATCCTTACAGTAAGTTTCGATCGGCTAAAAGTGCTTCCATGGTTGGCTACATGGAAGCCCTTCTTAAACATAATGAGTACATTTTTAAGAGCTATCGGAAAGTTTTTCAACAAAAACACATAAAATTCAGAAAAATGCATGAAATCGTTATTTGAATCAATAGTACGGTCCATATAATTTAATTTTTGAAGATTATTTCATGCAAATGTTGATCGTGACCGCTCCTCAAATCCAATTCCAATTTTGGCATACTCTTTCCAACATTTCGGCTGGTATCGGCACGAATAAATGCTTCAATGTTGTCTTCCAATGCGTCAATTGAAGCGGGCTTGTCTGTATAAACACGAGCTTTAACATTGCCCCACAAAAAATTGGCGTTAAATCGCAGGACCTAGGCGACCAATTGACCGGTTCCGAACGTGAACCAAACTCGCCGCTCTATAAGTCCATTGTTACACATGCTCTGTGGCACCGTCTTGTTGAAACCACATGTCATGCAAATCAAACTCTTGGAAAAAAAAAACTAAGCAAAAAAAGTTGGATATCATCTCATGGTAGCGCTCACCGTTCACAGTTACGTTAAGATTCGTATCATCTTTGAAGAAATACGGCCCTATGATGCCACCAGTCCATAAACCGCACCAAACTGTGACTTTTTTTGGATGCATTGGTAGCTTTCGCAATGCTTCTGGCTGATCTTCACTCCAAAATCGAGAATTTTGCTTATTTACGTACCCCTTGGGGCAAAAATGAGCCTGGTCGTAAAATGAAAGAAGCGCGCGATGAACCACCAAACTGAAGAGCTCAATTAGAAAGATGGGTCGTTATCACCTCTCATGTAGCTTTTGGAATTCACAGGTTATATGAGTGACAAAATCAGGTGTAGAAACAATGTCCAGTCACTTGTCGGTAGCACCTGGAATGCACACAAAGATACCTCCCTGCACGGGAAAGTGGTGTTCATTGCCGGGCGGGTCGGGCTTCACCGGCTCTTGCATAAATGCAAAGGCCTATGATGCTCGATATGACAAGGCGAGTTATTGGCGCCTTTAAATAACCAATGGCAACACTGTTCCGGCGGCGATCGGTCCTTTGCACCGGAACGAGCTTGATCACCTACAGGAGTTTGACGAGTATCGCAACCTTCACATGAAAATGTGGATACAACAACAACACAAAGATTCCTTGTTGTTTACAGATTAGACAACTGACCGGTCATTGGCAAGTGATGCAGCACTACCATCGGCAACCACTGCCCTGTATTGCAAGCCATGGCATCATACTGGAAAATTAATGGTATTGTAATAAAATAGTCCCCCAGTTTGAACTAGTGGACAACATTTTCTACACCATTTTTCTGTGAACCTCATGGCAATCTGCTTGAGTGCTTGGCACTTCCTCAATTCTTTAAACATACAACTTACATTTTTGTGAACTTCTTCAATAACCGACAATATAGCATTTTCTTTTTCATTCTTCAGGAAGCTTTGAATGTCTGTATCGGCTATCGGATCCAATGGCTCAAATGTTTTGCGAGCATTTAATGACTCTAGTTTCTGCGATATTTTTGGCAAATCTATTCCTTTCGAACCGAGTAAAATGTGCCTGTAAAATTCAAAAAGAAAAACATTTGTCAATTGTTGCCAAATACATTTCCCATGCATTGTTACTAACGCTTGTATATCTTGGGCTCCAGTTTGTGTGACTCGTGAGTGCAATTCTTTGGTGGCCTCCAACACTTGAGATATTGTGCGTTCCACACGAGGCAGCTCTTCGGAAGTTTGTGTTTCATTTGTAAGCCGTTGGGCTTGTTGAAGCAGTGAATTAAAATCCATGTTGATGAAAGCTCTCTTCTTACTTATTAAATCCAATAAATTGCTAATTTTATACTATTTTTGCAAACTAATGGACAAGTAAACACACCGGCAGTCCTCTTTTGGCGGCTGTTAAGTGTTGTCATAAGTACAAGTACTCAACACCGATTACAAATGAGATGTCAACTAACCGCTACTTGGACAGTATTGCCATATGTATCACTTAAAGTTGTCTCACCTTCAAGGTAGATTAAAAAGGGTAGTCACGACTGCCAATCTTTTTCACGAATCTAAGTTTTTATATATTTTCACTTTTAAAATGTGCATTGAACTGTTTTACTACTACTTACTAAATGTCCCATGAAGTATCTCGCCATCGCCTTCCACATCGTTTTTCCCCTGTCCACAGAGTGAACAAAACATCTTCTTGCAACGAATAATTGGCAAAGTTGGTGAGGTAGACGTTTAAGCCATTGCAGATGTCAGCAACTTGGGATCCTGAAGCCATAATTGCACAATCGTGCTGATTCTTAGCGAATAGAATCTCTCCACCGATGCATGAGAAGAGTAGTTAGTCAAGCATCTTAAGCTACTTAACGTAAACGTGTCGTTTGGCAGGTCTACGGGTGGATACATGCAAATATAGCGTTGGCAGATCCCCAGTTCAACAAGTCTGGCAGAGTTGATATTACTCGAAGTTGAGTTTTACTTCCAGCTGATGTGCACTGAAGAGATAAGAATAGCACTAGAACAGCATTCACAGCTATCACCACACATATCAGCCGCGGTCTGAATGCGAAACGGCCTCATGAACGTTCTGTCCTCATGGCTCTCTACTTGTCAAAAGCTTGTGGTTGACCAAGAAGGATTTAAAAAGATGGTCTCACGCGAACAGCTGTTAACAGCCGTCCAGGTTTGACGGTATTAAGATGACAGATTTTTGTTTGCATTCTTTTTGTTGTTATCTTCTTTCTCTCATATTCTCTGCTCATGTATGAACACGTATACACACACGCACACAAATTTCTTTGCCTGTGTTGGCAAAACGTCGATCAGCTTTATGGCAAGATGGCGGATTGCGGATTTGTGGTTGTTGTAGAAGTGAGACCACCTTTAATTGTTTCGCCATGATGCATAGTATGTACCTTCCATGTTACATTCCGCCTTCAACGGCGCTATGGTGGAGTCCAGCTAGCTATCGGGTCTCAAGGAGGTTCCAACCCTTCCACCATTAGCCCAGGAGGATGAACCAATAAATAAGAAAAATTGTAGGAAATCTAATAAACACATAACAAAACAAAAAAAAACGCTAACACACCGTACACTGATAACAAGGGAACTTGATGTACCTGCTCCCACACATTGCCCGCCCAACCTTGACCCTTTAGTCCAAAAGAATATAATTTAAAAAGGGCCCCTGTTTCCACACACACTTACCTTATGACAACATACACCCTACTTCCCTCTCTAACGAAACAAAATTAGCACATCATGATTAGATTTTCACATAGACATAAAATTTTTACATTTGGTTTTATTTATAAAAGTCCTTAAATAGCCTAACATTAACACATTACAATAAACCTTTTCCCTTTTTTTTTTTTTTTTTTTTTTTTTTTTTTTTTTTTTTTTTTTTACAAAATAACCACACAAAAAAAAAATATATATATAACCTAGAAGCTTCTAACACCAGCAGATCTTTACTCTATCTTTTGTGAGCCATTTGGCACGAATTCACATTAAATAAAAATCATATAGACACTTGGAGCCTTTTGATTTTCACTCCAAAGCACACCAAAAAAAACTAACAAATTCCTAATTGAGAGAGCTCTCTAAATCGGTATCATAAAAATCATATCACATCAAACTTTCAATTTTGGCCTATATGGTTTCCTTGTAAACCCTGCGCTCACCAACAATTTAACATTTCTGGCATTAAACACTTTTACACGCATAAATACTTAAAACTAGTAACTACAAACATAAGACATTATAAAACACCACCAAACATCACAAACATACACTTAACCCAAAGTCTAAGGTTTTTTTTTTTTTTTTTTTTTCAATTTAAGGCAATTTTTTTCTTTTTAGTGGATTTAAAGAATATACTTTTTTTTGTTTTTTTTTTCTTTTGGTTTATGACAATTATTCTTTTGCTGGCTTTAGTAAATATTTCATTGGTATTCTATCTCATTCCAGCGCTTTTCGCCCGGTGGGTTCTCTGCCTAGGCCGCTGGCGCATGTGTGCAGCAATTGCCCGAACACAATTTTTCCGCCACGGTAAGTTGATTACGTCTAATTTTACCTGAACTTCCACTCAACTGGGTTTTCGTCTATTCAACCTTTAGGATCCGAACTTGGACGTTTTGGTCATATATATAGCCTGCCTTAATGATTGCCAGATGATGGACCGAACCCTGGAGCAGTCGCAACCACGACAGGGGACAGATGATTCCAATTTTCCTCCCTATCAAACTACGCTGGCAATTTACTCCCGACAAGACTTTACGCTGAACCTCACAGATGTGGTTTCTTCCTGAGGGCGCTTTAATTGATAACAAAGGGACATAGATAACATTGCTGAGTTGTACCCAATTAACCTCTTAAATGTATAAGAACACTCACTTTATAAGTTTTCGCCCACAATTTAATAAAAAAAAAAACACACACACAGAGGCACAAAGTTCAGCTTCAATATATGTCATTCCAAACACCACAATTGATTGTAACCGTTTTTCTATGTTCCGGACAGCAAAAAAAAACACAATGCTACCACAGAGCTGCGAGGGCTGGATATGAAACAATGGCCGTCTTTTCTCCTACCGTTCCTTTTTATAGCCTCAGACGACTCTATTTTCCCGCGCATTTTCATAGCTTTCCATTATAGTCATTGTTATTAGGCATCTTCTTATTAGTTCCTAATTCTATTTTCCTAATGACATTCACTAATGCTCAGTGCTGCTCAATAACGTATAAACGCCTTTCATTTAGGCCAGCCCACCAATCTTCGCCTTGACAGGCGCCAATGCGCAAGCAGCCAATGCGCAAGCATTACATTTGAGATTACAACTCATCGTAGTATTTCCTGTCACATCATATCATTCTGACTCAAGCATCAACACATCCATCACCCTCCTTAACACAAGACACGCCACTTTACAGCTCGTGGTCGCAAAACAAAAAAAACTTCGCACCTTTTCTCTCCCCGGGACTAGGAAAGCTTCAAGGGCTGGAGTGCAATCCTCGTGTCGTAGACATACCCAGCACAAAGAGTTCCCACATTCATCTGTGACATACATTGGTCAGAGGATGACGCAAAAAAAAAACAAAAATAGTACAGCAATAATTGCCCCGTAATAGCATTACAAATATAGTGCGGATTGTTTTTGGGTAAGTCTTCAAACCTATGAATTAGTCATATGGTTATATTTTGTTCCCTTTCTCCAATGAATTTTGGATCATCATCAATATTATTCGAGCAAAACAACTCATAGAGAATCGAATAACTTCTACGCTAAAACCATATTCGGATACGTCACGTACTAATTGTACCTTAACTGATTCACTAGTAGTTTAAAAGTCACTATAAACAGCTGTCCCTCTTCTAGACCCCATCTCGTATTACACTTTGTTTACATTAATTTCTTCCTCTTCTCGTTAATAGCACCCGAGTTTGACTTGAGGTACATACATTATCATGACCTTTTTCCCTATTGTCCCTGGTCATAGCGACATAAACGATCTTCCAATCGAGAGGTAAGTACGAGGGCGTTATGAAAGCTATGACGTCGCTGTCTTAATGCATCATACTATTCCAGGTCACCCTATCAATATTGACGAGGCATTTCGGAATCTACTTTGTCCGCCGCAACAAAACTTCGAGCTTTTTCCCGGTAGGGAAGAAAAGAACGATGTGCGGTTCTTGAACGAATCCCAAGGCAGTACGTGGTAGCGTATCATCCTCTAAAATGTCTTCTCCTATGGATATGCAGACGGACAGCCCTTATTAGTATTGCACTTATACCCGGTAAGCGCGCATATATCAATCGTTAAGTGGTCTGCAAAAGCAATAAGTAGCGTGAAATGTAATCTATACAAAAAACTCAGTGCAACATCCATGCCACAAGCGTGTGTCGTTATTGTTTTATTGCCAATTAAACATGATAACAAAAAAAAAACAACATCCTACCTAGAGCGGAGCACTATTCACATTATAGAAAAGAAACCAAACGCAATATATTAACAATACGGTGAATGTTCTGTGGTTAATACAAAAAAAACGATGTGGAGACATTCGGTCAGCAAAAATGGTTATTCCGACCAGACGCAAGGTGTCGTTCAACAATTATTTCTAGTGTCTATGAATCCGGGCAAAATCGTGAGGGATATAGAATCATCATCAATCAACGTATGAACAGAAATAAATCATCGCCGTGAAAATAAGCTTAGGTGTCGTTAGGTTTCCCCTATGTGGTCGGTTCCACTCTTGAACCTCATATTCTTTTTACGTGGGGAACTCCCACACCCTGAGATGCTATCAGCCGGGCTTTAACCTTACTCATATATCCATGCCGACCTTATAATTCACGTCCAGCCGATATTAAATAAAAAAAAATATTCCCGTGGTATGTATGCAGGTACAGTGGTTCGCAGTGTTGTGGAACAGGTAAAAAAAATCTAAACTTTACAAAAAAAATTGGCCAACCCCTTGTGCTGAGAGTTACAATCTTGTAGTCTGTTGTTCCCATCTCGTCACGCGTAAAGATAATGTTTCATTCGAAATCAATCGGTTCATTTCGTGAGAGATTCTAAACCCAACCTCCATACTGCTTGGGCCTCGCCGCCAGAAACCTGCTGGCCTTATCAGGATCATCGGAAATACAAAGGAAATAATGTGAATACGTGTTGGTAAACAAAACGTGATAAAAACAACAAATTAATATCGATTATGCTGAGTCGTAAATACGGGTGACCTGCACCGCCGTATTTAATATCTCATTATAAATAATAGTCTTACTATTCGCATACACTATAACAAGTGGAAATAAATGGTCCAAGATCTATTCTTACATTTGCAAAAAAAAACAATAATTGTTTAGTCGCTCATGCTATTTCGTAAAGAAAGTTCCACCAAGTGTGTAGATTATTTCATATTCCCCAAACGTAAGAAAAATTATTTGTACAAAGGACAACCATACACAGAATAAAAGTTAACTGGTACAAAATCTTGGCATGACACCAATAACGAAGCACAATCACAGAATGTTTCACAGGACATGAACTTATTCTATATTGCACTTTATTTATCCGTATCACAGCTATATTGCACTTGTTCTAAAATTTAATATCCTTTGCGTGATAATGGCCTAAAGGCTTGCCCTGAAACGTCTCTAATTCATACATATTATTACCAACCGGTCTGACAACCCTACACTTCAAAAATTTCTTTGCGAATTTTGCATTTATATTATTTTTAAAATCTGATAATATGAAGTTCCGGCGATATACCTCTTGACCAGGCTGAAACTTAATTACTCGTGACCTAGCATTGTATTTACGCGAACTAGACTCATGTGCTCTATGCATGTTCTCCTTTATCTTCTCCCTCATCATTGACATTTTGTCGCTCTTATTCAATTGTAAAATCTGATGATCGGTTAGGGACTGTAATTTACGAGCTAGTCTGTAGTCAGCTCCGCTGGTATACATGTTGTAGCCGAACAAGGCAAAAAATGGGTTCACCCCTGTAGCGGAGTGAACTGCTGTTCGCAGGGAACATTCAACTTCGGACAGATATAGGTCCCAGTCACGATGATCATTCTCGACATACGTCCGTATAGCTGCCAGTACCGATTGATTAACTCTTTCTGCAGCATTCGACTGCGGTGAGTAAAAGGCCGTCTTCATGTGGTTGATACCATACGTCTCCACCATCTCACAAAAAGTTTTGGAAACAAATTGTTTCCCATTATCGCTGTGAATGGTTTCGGGCACTCCGAATTTGTGGAAGATCTCCTGTGTCAGGAATTCTATGACATTCTTAGCAGTGGCCTCTCTCATGGCACGAAGAAAAATGAATTTTGTGAAATGGTCAAGGACGATGAATATATATGCATTACCCTTTTTCGATCTGGGGTATTTTCCCAGAAAGTCTATGTATAATTTCTGAAACGGCCTCTCCGTCACCACTTCCTCCCCGATCGTAGGCCGCAAATTCTGGTTTGAAGGCTTTGATTCCTTGCAAGTTTGACACCTTTTCACGAACTGCCGTACTTGACTTGCCATCTTTGGCCAGTAATAAAATGTCCTTAAACGGTTCAGCGTCTTCGCAATGCCTCCATGGCCGCTTATCCGCTCATTGTGTGCCTTCTCCATTAAAATATGTGTTATGTCCTCCGGAATCCATAGTTTCCATTGGGAATCCACTAGGCGATCATCAACTAGTCTAGGGCGAATAAATATCTTCTCTCCGTCTATTTTGAGGTCAGGCAGGTTCTCTTGATTCTCCATAATAGTATTTCTCAACTCAGTGTATTCGGCGCTTTCAAACGCATTTGTATGGAAATCAAAGATATCGTCCTCCGCAATTTCTTCCACCTCGATTCTACCCTCCGCTGGCATTCTAGAAAGAGTATCTGCCACAATATTTTCAGAGCCTTTGCGATGTATTATTGAAAAATCATATGCCTGGAGCTGAAGGGACCATCTCGCCAGGCGTCCGCTTAAGTCCTTTAACGACATTAGCCACTTTAAGCTCGCGTGGTCTGTAATCACAGTAAACTTCATCAATTCTACATAAGGGCGGAATCTCTTTATCGCCAATACAGCAGATAAACACTCCTTCTCTGTAACAGAGTAGTTCCTTTGGCAAGCATTCAGCTTCTGGGAGTAGAATGCTATCGGATTCTCCTCTCCACTCTCCGTCTTCTGAAAAAGTACAGCCCCTACTCCATAATCAGAGGCGTCACACTGAATGAAAAATTCTCTGCTAAAATCAGGGTGGCGTAGTACAGGCGCTGTTGTCAGACAATACTTTAGTCTATCAAAGGCTTCTATGGCCCGGGGTGTTAATGAAAACTTTTGGCCTTTCCTGAGGGTATCGGTGAGAGGTGAGGAGATCGAGGCAAAATCCTTAATAAACCTGCGGTACCAGCCCGCTGTCCCCAGAAAACTTCTAACCTCTCTAGGGGATTTTGGCAATTTTATCCCTTGGATTGCCGACACCTTTTCAGGATCGGTCTTCAACATTCCTCCCCCTATGATAAAACCTAGATAACGCAGTTCTTTAAAGCAAAATAATGACTTTCTAATTCCTATTGTAAGGTTGGCTCTATTCAAACAATCGGCTACCTCTCCGAGAATCCTTAAATGTGTCTGGAAGTCATCAGCGATAATCAATAAATCATCTAGGTATATAAACACGTTGGACTTCAATCTCGACGGGATGACCTTGTCCATGAGCCTGCAAAGTCTTTGCGCAGCGTTGCATAAACCGAATGGCATGACTCTGAACTGGTAGAGGGGGCGTCCAGGAACCGTAAAAGCGGTATATGGCTTAGCTTCCTCTTCCAGTTCAATTTGCCAAAAGGCGTATTTTAAATCAACGCTGCTGATATAGTAAGTTTGATCAATCCTACTTAGTATGCCATCTATGTTTTGTAGTGGGTAAGCGTCCTTTATGGTCAGTGCATTTAATTTCCTTGCATCGAGGCAGAACCTGTTCTTACCTGGCTTTCTTACCACTGTTGTCCTGTTACTCCAAGGGCCATTACATTCTTCTATCACGTTAAGTGCTAGCATATTGTCAATTTCCTTGTATACTATCTCTTGAACAGCTGGGGACAGTGGGTAGTGTTTATCTTTAACTGGTACTGCGCCCTCGATAAGTCTTATTTCATGTTTCTCCAGAGGAGTGCAGCCTAAACCCTTTTCCTCAAATGATGGGAACTTCCGCACTACTTCAGCCAATTGCCTTTGCTGGTCCTTCGTGAGGTCATGCATTTCCGATCTATCATTGGTAGAAGTACCATGGATCTCCGCCTGCAACTCCGCATTTATTTCTGCTACGGGGAAGAGTTCCGGGGCTATCTTAAATCTTTCCCAAAAATCCGCCCCTAAATACAATTCCTGATCTAAATCAGGGCATAGAAAGAGTTTTAGCTGACTATTCTTCCTGTTATACTCCATATTCACAACAATGTGTCCTAGTATTCTATGGATTCCACCCGATGCGGTACTCACATTAGAGGCACAAGGTTTGATTTCCATGCCTAATTCTTCCACCACTTCACGGCAATTCTTTCCCAATAAACTGACCGTTGCACCGGAGTCTAAAAGACCCCGTATCTCTTTCCCCTCGACATTAACTACTGCATACGGTCTTGGATCTCTTTTAAATTGACTTCGCATGATGGCCTCGCAAACCGCCTTGTTAACCATTTTGTTCTCTCTTCGACGTTGTCTTAGTATCATTATCCTTTGTCTTTTCTTGCAGTGAATAACTATCTTATCGTTATTATTATCTTCGTTAATCTTCTCATTTAGTTCAGGCTTATCGTCATCAAAAATTCTAGATCGAACAATCTCATAGTTGCGTTGCCTATCCTCTAATGGCAAATAGTGCCGGACCGCAGGGTAGCTTGCCTCCTCACTCCCCTCGTCATTGGCTACTTGTTCGATTGGTTCGCAAGTGCGGGGTTTTCGGAGGAACGATGGTTCCCCGCTGCAACCATGTTCTTCCGCGAGTTTCCCGTGGAACAATTCGCACATTTCGGGGTTATGGTGTTTTGCCTTCCGCACTTGAAACAAAATAGATTCCTCTGTGAGGAACTACAATCCCTGAAACCATGACCAGCAATCTGGCAATTCCAGCATTTCAATTGGGTCGTAATAGCCGATACTTCAGCCAAATCATCGGGCTCCTCAAAATTCTCAAAAACGATCGGTTCATCCTGAATTTCGCTAACCCGAATCGGTCTATTATTTAAGGGGACAGGATGTGGTATGGGGTCCTTTTTGAAGAAGGTCCTTTCAATCTCTAGGCATTCTACCCTTAACTGTTCGAGTGATGACACAGGCATGGAGTAAACTATACTCGACAAGGATTTACGTAGATTCTTCTTAACTAGTGAAATCATTTCATACTCAGATACTGGCCTCTCTAATTTAGACCTCATAAGGTTCACATCATGAAAGAATGAATCTATTGTCTCCCCAGGCAACTGCTTACGTTCCAATAAATCTCTCATCTCCTCAAAGCAAGTCCGTCTCGTCTTGAATCTTTCTATCAACGCATGTTTCAATGACTCCCAATTGGAAACATTGTTGGTTTTCTGTTGGAGCCAAAACCACTCATAGGCCGGCCCAGACACCAAAATGTGAAATTCGTTCAAAATATCGTCCCATTCTAGCCTATAGTGTCGCTGGAAATACTCCAACCGATAAATAAAATCCTCCACAGATAGAGTATTCGGTTTCCCAGAAAAATTCAATCCAAAACGTTCAACCTTTATACCTTGCTGCCCGTTACTAATGGATGGCGTTACAGTATTCCTGCGGATGTTCAAGTTGCCGTCCCCATACGAAGGCGTCGGGCCAGATCCAGTGTGAGCTGGTGGAATGGTTTGGTTCATCTGATTCGACGAGCCACCGCGTCCCTCAATCGACAACCTAGCAACAGCCTCATTCAATTTGTTCACCACTGAATAAACTTTCTCCATTTCCCTTCCTATGCTCTCTTGTACCAGTGAGTTTAGCCCCAAACGAGCTTCATTCACGCTCTCATAAACCATATTCCTTATTACTTGATCCTCCTCTCTTGGAAGATCTCTTTCTAACTGGGCACTATGCTGTGCTGCTCTAGACGTAGCACTAGTACTAGCATTAGGATTGTTGATAGTCCCGGATAAATCCCTCATAGACGCGTCTCTATTCGTGGCTGACTCCATTCTTCCGCCGGAGCCCTTTTTCTTAAATTTCGGTCTGGGTGATTGCCCTGAAATTCTACTAATATCAAACGCTAGTGATCTATTTCTCTTGCTGCGTCTTTTACCTGCAGCGTATTCACTCATCAGTCAGAATATTTAATTATAAGGTTGAGAATTTTCATAGATATTAAAAAAAAACATATATTGGGTTTGGTTAAAAAAATAAAAAAAATTAACTACTACAAATCTAAAAAATTAAAAAAATAAAAAAAAACACATTTGACAAAACAACAATCTGATGTATAATTAGTAAACAAATGAATTACAAATAAATTAATTGTTAGGAGAGGTAAAAAAAATAAAATAAAAAATAAGCAAACGACATACACAAATTATTAGACACGAAATTAGTATAAAATAGTGAATATATAGTAATAATTGTTAACAATGTTTCTAGAGAACCGATATTTACTTGCGAGAGTTTGTAGGGTATTTCTTTCAATTGCCAATGTAAAGTGTGTGGAATATTTCTCATGTATGAACAAAAAAAAATTTTTAATATCACAGTGTCCTAATAAGGTTGTCATAGTGTACTGTCACACAGCTATTACATTTAGGAACAAAACATATTTATGGGTAACATCACGGCATATTTCCCTTATTCACAAAGGAAGAAGATCTCGTGACAGGATATCGTACAACGCAGTCTGTGACACGTTTCGTCCTAGCAGCCATTGCACTCTGTCCCTATGCTAACCCTAAAGCTATTGACGTTAATTAAAAAAAATACACGAAACAGAAACAAACAGAAAAAAACAGGTCATTAAAACAATACATTCTTTGTTACATTTGACGAACAAGAGCTATTGCACTTGACCCTATCAGTCTGGAAACGAGTATCCAAATTTCCTTATAACCTATACTAAATATTGCACAATTGTCACATTTTATCATAAAAATGTGGTTGCAATATTTGCAAGCTTACTAGAAAACGCGATACCACGTTTTAAATCTATTTCACCCTATGGTCTATTGCACGGTGCTTTGCTGTTATTGCACTGATAAAGAAAAATTATTTTGTCGACGCCATCATGGCTTGCCTCGGTACTGTGTTTGGCGCAAACTTCTTTGCGCCCGAAAGTTGGCTTGGTATCATTTCGCCATAGTCTCAGCGATCCGACATTATCATTTGTTTGGGCGCCATATTGTTACATTCCGCCTTCAACGGCGCTATGGTGGAGTCCAGCTAGCTATCGGGTCTCAAGGAGGTTCCAACCCTTCCACCATTAGCCCAGGAGGATGAACCAATAAATAAGAAAAATTGTAGGAAATCTAATAAACACATAACAAAACAAAAAAAAACGCTAACACACCGTACACTGATAACAAGGGAACTTGATGTACCTGCTCCCACACATTGCCCGCCCAACCTTGACCCTTTAGTCCAAAAGAATATAATTTAAAAAGGGCCCCTGTTTCCACACACACTTACCTTATGACAACATACACCCTACTTCCCTCTCTAACGAAACAAAATTAGCACATCATGATTAGATTTTCACATAGACATAAAATTTTTACATTTGGTTTTATTTATAAAAGTCCTTAAATAGCCTAACATTAACACATTACAATAAACCTTTTCCCTTTTTTTTTTTTTTTTTTTTTTTTTTTTTTTTTTTTTTTTACAAAATAACCACACAAAAAAAAAATATATATATAACCTAGAAGCTTCTAACACCAGCAGATCTTTACTCTATCTTTTGTGAGCCATTTGGCACGAATTCACATTAAATAAAAATCATATAGACACTTGGAGCCTTTTGATTTTCACTCCAAAGCACACCAAAAAAAACTAACAAATTCCTAATTGAGAGAGCTCTCTAAATCGGTATCATAAAAATCATATCACATCAAACTTTCAATTTTGGCCTATATGGTTTCCTTGTAAACCCTGCGCTCACCAACAATTTAACATTTCTGGCATTAAACACTTTTACACGCATAAATACTTAAAACTAGTAACTACAAACATAAGACATTATAAAACACCACCAAACATCACAAACATACACTTAACCCAAAGTCTAAGGTTTTTTTTTTTTTTTTTTTTTTCAATTTAAGGCAATTTTTTTCTTTTTAGTGGATTTAAAGAATATACTTTTTTTTGTTTTTTTTTTTTCTTTTGGTTTATGACAATTATTCTTTTGCTGGCTTTAGTAAATATTTCATTGGTATTCTATCTCATTCCAGCGCTTTTCGCCCGGTGGGTTCTCTGCCTAGGCCGCTGGCGCATGTGTGCAGCAATTGCCCGAACACAATTTTTCCGCCACGGTAAGTTGATTACGTCTAATTTTACCTGAACTTCCACTCAACTGGGTTTTCGTCTATTCAACCTTTAGGATCCGAACTTGGACGTTTTGGTCATATATATAGCCTGCCTTAATGATTGCCAGATGATGGACCGAACCCTGGAGCAGTCGCAACCACGACAGGGGACAGATGATTCCAATTTTCCTCCCTATCAAACTACGCTGGCAATTTACTCCCGACAAGACTTTACGCTGAACCTCACAGATGTGGTTTCTTCCTGAGGGCGCTTTAATTGATAACAAAGGGACATAGATAACATTGCTGAGTTGTACCCAATTAACCTCTTAAATGTATAAGAACACTCACTTTATAAGTTTTCGCCCACAATTTAATAAAAAAAAAAAACACACACACAGAGGCACAAAGTTCAGCTTCAATATATGTCATTCCAAACACCACAATTGATTGTAACCGTTTTTCTATGTTCCGGACAGCAAAAAAAAACACAATGCTACCACAGAGCTGCGAGGGCTGGATATGAAACAATGGCCGTCTTTTCTCCTACCGTTCCTTTTTATAGCCTCAGACGACTCTATTTTCCCGCGCATTTTCATAGCTTTCCATTATAGTCATTGTTATTAGGCATCTTCTTATTAGTTCCTAATTCTATTTTCCTAATGACATTCACTAATGCTCAGTGCTGCTCAATAACGTATAAACGCCTTTCATTTAGGCCAGCCCACCAATCTTCGCCTTGACAGGCGCCAATGCGCAAGCAGCCAATGCGCAAGCATTACATTTGAGATTACAACTCATCGTAGTATTTCCTGTCACATCATATCATTCTGACTCAAGCATCAACACATCCATCACCCTCCTTAACACAAGACACGCCACTTTACAGCTCGTGGTCGCAAAACAAAAAAAACTTCGCACCTTTTCTCTCCCCGGGACTAGGAAAGCTTCAAGGGCTGGAGTGCAATCCTCGTGTCGTAGACATACCCAGCACAAAGAGTTCCCACATTCATCTGTGACATACATTGGTCAGAGGATGACGCAAAAAAAAAACAAAAATAGTACAGCAATAATTGCCCCGTAATAGCATTACAAATATAGTGCGGATTGTTTTTGGGTAAGTCTTCAAACCTATGAATTAGTCATATGGTTATATTTTGTTCCCTTTCTCCAATGAATTTTGGATCATCATCAATATTATTCGAGCAAAACAACTCATAGAGAATCGAATAACTTCTACGCTAAAACCATATTCGGATACGTCACGTACTAATTGTACCTTAACTGATTCACTAGTAGTTTAAAAGTCACTATAAACAGCTGTCCCTCTTCTAGACCCCATCTCGTATTACACTTTGTTTACATTAATTTCTTCCTCTTCTCGTTAATAGCACCCGAGTTTGACTTGAGGTACATACATTATCATGACCTTTTTCCCTATTGTCCCTGGTCATAGCGACATAAACGATCTTCCAATCGAGAGGTAAGTACGAGGGCGTTATGAAAGCTATGACGTCGCTGTCTTAATGCATCATACTATTCCAGGTCACCCTATCAATATTGACGAGGCATTTCGGAATCTACTTTGTCCGCCGCAACATCCAATAAAAATGTAACTCTGCAAACAAATCCCATAAAAGCAAAATTTTTTTTAAACATCATTATTGACAATTTGCATTGCAAGAAATTCGTATGCAACACAAAACGCATGGTATGTTCCTCAAATGAACGCATGTGAGCGCATTTGATTGCACGCATAAGTGCTGCGCGTGGTATGTAACTCCAGCTTAAAGCCTAGTACCATGATATAGCTACCAGACAGTGTGCCGTAAACAGCTGAGTACAATTTTTTCTCGCGAAGTGTATTATCCTTCAAAGAGTTTTGGATGTGTGTTTATTATAGTTAAGAACGAAAAATGGCGCGAACTTGTAACATACACAAAATCAGAGTTGCACTAATCACAGATTTTGGTACTCAATATTTTGTTGTTGGGCAAATGCCCCTGCCTGTAAATGAATATATCTTGCCTAGAACTGACTTCTTTCACAACGAAAATGCCTATTAAATTAATCCAGAAATTGTCAGAAAACAAACAAAAGTTAAACCACAACAAAGACAACATCACCGAAGCAGAGTTGATTGAGTCGAGTTGAGCATTTAATTACATTTGCAATTAAAATTGTGCAAAATTTATCCTGATGCAAAGACATGTCGCTACTATTTTGCTCATGGAACTCAGTACTTATACCGAACGTGTTCGCATTATCTTCGTCACCATTTTTTTATAGTACGTTTTGACAGTTGTTCGTGTGAAAAGTCGAAGACAATACTAGGCTTAGGGCATGACATAATTACCAGGTAGTGTATCGTAAAAAGCTGAGTACAATTTTTTATCGCGAAGTGCACTATCTGTCGACGAGTTTTGATTGTGTGTGTGTATTATAGTTAAGAACTATAACACACAAAAACAACGAAAAATGGGGCGAACTAGTGACATACACAAAATCGGAGCTGCACTATTCACTGATTTTGACAGGTAGCGAACTCAATACTTTGTTGTTGGGCAACTGCCACTACCTGTAAATGAAGATATCTTGGCTTAAGGGTTGGTATCATGACATAAGCTGTGTTCGGGAACTCAAAAATTTGTGCAAATTTGCACCAATTTTTATTGGAATTCGTTCGCGTACTTTATTTGCCAGCAGACGAGAGCGCGAGAGAGAGCAAATTTTGACAGTTAGAAGATAGAATTCGAATTTCTACTAGGACTTTTTTTGCCAGCAGAAGTTTGCAACTTTGAACAGATGTTTTGTAAAGGTCAGCTGTTTTATGAAAAAAAGCCGTTACATGAAAATACAAAAGCTAACGGCAAAATGGATTAAAAAGGCAGAGTTCAGTAAAAAATATAAATATTGTTTATTGGTAATTATTAAATTTGTTTCATTTCTATTTACTTTTAGTGAAGATTCATACTCATGGCAGCAGCTTGTGTTCAAGTACAGAAAACTCGACAAATGAGGTTGTAATTTTAACTCAAGTCGGTTGCTCTACATTAGAAGGATGAATGAATGAATGATGATGAAACCAACACCGTTCCTTTAAATTTGTTAAGGAGGGAACATGCTGCCATGGTATTGAATGGGTCTAGCTGGTCAGTTAAACAAGTGACGCACAATGGGATTAGAAAAAATTTGTGCAAATTAGTCTGCCAATTGTGAACGGATACAGATATTTTCAATGATAACAAAGTGTCCGTAGCCGCACATGACCAAATAGAAAGCCTCACATCAGTGGTCGTTGCAATTTATCTAGCCACAATATCCAAAAGCATTAGATGGTTAGTCCAAGGTTTTTTTGTCAGCACAACAAGTGTTCTTTTGTATACGGTGATGGCATGTAAAGCAGTTGTAGTCCTATTCAGCCTTCGAAATGCATGCTGATGCTCGGCGAATGGAAATTGTCCAACGAGAGGAGCGGGAGGAGTAACCTCTCATGCGTCTTGGCTACTGATGAGAGATGGGAGATCGGTATGTACGACTTCCCATTGTTCGTGTCATTTTCAGGTTTCAGTAGTAGGGTCAGACTGCCCATCTTCGGGTACTATGACAGCATTTAGATAGGCTGAAGACAGTTGTAAGGTAATCGACTCTAGGCAGATCCAGATTCGTCAGCATCAGTGTAGAGATTCTGTCTGGATCCAGCGCCTTGCGCGACGTGGCGCCACGAATGACATTCGTAGCTTCGTGCACGGTTGTTGTTGTAGCTGTGTTTTACACTGAAAGAAACTTCATCGGGCCAATGGGGAACGTAGAACCGGCTGCCATGGGATTGCCAGCGGCACGGAGATCGCGGATATACGAATTGCTCCCCTTCTAGCCTTTTCACTCTCGGGTCAATAAGTTGACGTTTATCTAAGGAAAATACCTCAAAAGTATCGCCAGCATTTTTTATTTAAAAAAAATTGTTTTCCAAACAAGCAAATAAAAAACCAACCAAAACAAAAATCAGCTGATTTTCTGCAAATAGCACTGTTATTTTTATACCCTCCACCAAATGATGGATTCGTCATTCTGTTTGTAGCTCCTCGAAATATTCGTCTAAGACCCCATTCTTGATCGTCATGACACTTTAAGTCGGACTAGTCATGTCCGTCCGTCTGTCTGTCGAAAACACGCTAACTTTCGAAGGAGTAAAACTAGCCGCTTGAAATTTTGCACGAATACTTCTTATTAGTGTAGTCCTAGTGGTGTTTAATGCAGGCACCTGCCGCGTTGGCCTCATCCTGCAGGGCTCTTAACCCCGGGTGAATAAAATGCGTCCACCAACGCCCCAACACATAGCATGGTTGTCTGGACGTGTTCTCCCCCTTGGTTAGGGGCGGAGCACTATCTAAAACTCCTTCCGATCTATGGGTCACGGCACCCGGTTGCAATGCAACTCCACATCGAGTTGCGCTCTACCCGCGATTTGGGTCCAAACCACAGCCATCACGTTACTCCCCACTGGGGCCTCACCATAGTCGGGCTGGAATCGAAATTCCAGGGGCCCCCCAACTCCCGTGGTACCAGATTAAGGACTCCGGTCAGACCTCGTAGCCGAAGCTACTACCAGTTGAACCCCAAACGGTTCCGGACTGGTGACCTGATTTTTATTAGTGTAGGTCGATTGGGATTGTAAATGGGCCATATCGGTCCATGTTTTGATATAGTTGCCATATAAACCGATCTGGGATCTTGACTTCTTGAGCCGCTAGAGGGCACAATTCTTATCCGATTTGGCTGATAATTTTGCATGAGGTGTTTTGTTATGACTTTCAACATCTGTGCTGAGTATGGTTGAAATCGGTCCATAACCTGATATAGCTGTCATATAAACCGATGTGGGATCTTGAATTCTTGAGCCTCTAAAAAGCGTAAGAATTATCCGATTTGGCTGAAATTTTGTACAACGGCTTTTGAATCGGTCTCCGATCTCCCTATTTTACTTCTTCAGCCCCTTAAGTGCGCAATTCTTACTAGATTTTGACTGAAATTTTACACAATGACTTCTACTATGGTCTCCAATATTCAATATTCGTTTATCCTTTGTTTGTCTAAAATGAGATAACGTGGAAAGAGCTCGACTAATGCGATCCATGCTGGAGGGTATATAAGATTCGGCCAGGCTGAACTTAGCACGCTTTTACTAGTTTCGATTAGAACGGTGATCTATTGCTGCTGACAAAAGCTAAAAATAAATCTGCTGTTTTTGTTGTAAGTTGAAAGCAACTCCAAATTAAAGTGTTTTCACAACTGTAACATTTTGTAGCCATAAAAATCAGCTTTTGCTCACATTTTTAAGGTTATGTCACACAAAAATAACATATTAGTGTGATAGCAAAAATTATGAATCGTATGTAAATTGGGAATTTTGTCACACATACAGCCCAATTCGGAAAACTTCCTGGGAATAATCTCCCAGGGAATTAATTTCTCCCTCGAATAAAATCCTTCTATTCTGATTGAATGGGGAGAAGAAAATTTTGGGAGAGGGAATTTCGAATTTTCGAAAACAGCTGTTTTATTTTGGCTAAACATTTGACTGTTAATTTTTGGAAAAAAAACATAAAATGGAAAAATAAACAAAAAATTGTTATAAAGGTTACTAAAAAAGTTTACAAACAAGTTTAGTAATGTTCGTTTTAATTTTTGTATTTCAATAGTGCACAATTATGGCATACAGCTTATCACCAGCTTGTCTATGTTGTGAAAACAACTTTCCGTCTTCATTCAACAATCGTTGGCTAAATTAGATGCTTCCAGAGTGGTCTGGTGGACAGATAAATAGATTAATTGTGTCGTGCTGTTGGCTGGTTGCATGCGGGTCACACATCCTGCATGTTGGCGTTTTCCCTTGCGAAAAGGAGTTAGGGTGGCTGAATCGTAGTATAGAGGTTTGCTTCTACTGTTTGTCTGCCTGATACGCCGTTTTATCTAAATGATGGTGGTGCTTGGTACGGCTGCTGGACATAGTGCTGCCAAAAAGCGAATTATGGATTTATTCTTACTCCTGTGGAGTAAATACTGCCTAATGTGGCGCCAAGTATATTTGAATAATTGCCAACCAACATTCCATTAAGGAACAGGCAGAAGATTTTTTTGCACATCATTGAGTGCCGCCCGATTCTCTTTAAGCTCAATGATAAGGGACATCCTTTTAGTATCCGATTCGGAACGGAGTGCTAATAAAATTGAAAAACTTAAGAAAATGTTCTATGGTGAGTACATGACATATTTAAACCGGGAGAACCCAACCAAAATTTTACTTGATTTTGATGAAAAATTGGAAAAATAATTTCCATACATTTTAAATAGTTCGTAAACACTAAGAAGTGGTACCATTTTTTTTTTTATAAAAACAACAAAAATTAAAAATTTTTTAACCTAACTCCCTTTCATTTGTTTTGGGGAATTTTTCCCAAGTTTATCGTCTCATTCTCCCTTTTATATCGATTCAGAATAGCTACTTTTTTCCCTGGGAGATATTTCCCTTTTTCGAAGTTTGTTTAGAATAAGGCAAAAGGGATTAGGGAAAAAACTCACAGTAAATTGTTATTCAGAATAGGGGAAAAGGGAATAGGGAATAAACTCACAGGGAATTGTTATTCACAATAGGGCTGATAATGAAATACCAGTGATGCATAAAAAGTAAATGATGCATGTATTGTGATAGAGACTTAAGTAGTACCGCTGTGCGATACTCCGTTTAGACTCTGATTTGAAGCTTTTGACCTTATAAACGGAATGCTGTGCTAGCTTACCTATTAAATATTGTATATAGTGTATATTTATACAGTAATTTACACCTGAGTTAAAAAAAAACTCAAAACTTCCAATCAAAGATGAAAAAAAGCAAAACTTTTTTTTAGACATGAATTTCGATTTAATAACTCATATCGTTTACAGGATCTTGAGATTAGGGATATTTGTTTTTATATTAGAATTTATATACATGTTTATTTGTTTTTGTTTCTATTATGGAATATGTTTTTTTGTTTTATTTATTTCGCTTCTTTCTTGTGTTCTTTTTTTTCTCTCGTTAACATTAAAACTAAACTAAATTACATTTGTTTTATATTTAGTACGTACTTAAAAATGATACAAACGTACGGAAAAGTGCGTTCCTAGATGAAAACTGAATGCCACTTGTTTGGAACAAATAATTTTAACATAAATTATTAAATAATATAATTTTGTTTTGTTTTTTTTTTTTTTTGAATAGAATACAGATTTGTTTTTTGTTTTTTAATACCAAAAGTATATTTAATGTACACATGTATAAGAGTAGAAGTAGTGGCAACAGTTTTCGGGGCTTGTTTTCGCTAAAATTGAACTTAAATTTAAGTAAAAATTTGAGGAAATTTTGCATTTGTGTGTATTTTTGTTTGTGTGAGAGTTTTGTTTTTCACATAAAATTTTTCTTTTTCACTGCATATGTTTGACATTTGCTGATTAAAAAAAAACCAAAAAAATGCATTAAAATTAATACAAATCAAAATAATACAATCAAATAAATGTAAATGTTTTCATTGAAAAACTAAGAATGGGGTAGATGGTTAGTTTAGGTAGGGGGGTTTCTAGGTACAACTAAAGATTCAGTTCTATTACAAAAAAAAAAAAAATAAAATATAACAACGATTATAAAATAAATGTTATTACACCGCACCGCCTCCTCTCTTTGAATCACTTCGTTTGCTACCTTTTTAAGGATATGATGCTAGTGTTGAGAGTCTGTGTGTATGTGATACACCAATAATAATAATAATAATTAAATAAAACATTTATGAATGCATGTATGAATGATTTTGTTTTAACATATTTAAAACCAAGCCAATTTGTTAAAAAAAAAATAAAATTATACACATTATTCTGTGTAACAAAAATTGTATATATATCTTGTATTGTGTGTAAGGGGGGGATTTTTGTATTATATGCAAATATTGTAAATCTGTTTTATTATTGTTTCGCAAGATTTTTTTTTCGAAAACTATGTGTTGTGCAAAAATCAAAAGCAATTTTATTTTGTGTTAATGTTTGATTTCTATCAAGAGCTTCGGTTTTGATCGGGGTTTTGTGTTATTGTTTCTATATAATTTATTGATTATATATATGCCTGTACTGTGGGGTGACACCTATACTGGTGGCCTTTAATTGTTGTCTTCTTCGTTTGTTTCAAGTTATACTTTAACTTTTGCATCTTCGGTTATTTGTGTTTTTTTTTTGTTTTTTTGCAAGTGTACGAGGAGTTTGATTGTTTGGGAATATTTGTTTTGGTGTTTTTGGTTAAGGTAGTTCTAAATATGTTCGTATGTAGTACGTTGTACGCGTTATATGATTTTATGAGGGTATATGATGGTGGAGGTTTTTGGTCAGGTGACAGTTGTTGTTGTTGTTGTTTTGGAAAAAGGGTCATATGGCTGCAGCATGATGTTATAGTATTTACAGGGACATGTTGCGACGCCCATTTACTTTATTAACTAAATTGCAAATTTTTAAGGCTGGTCCAAGCTTCAGACCCATGTACTTCATCATCATTTCTGAGGTTAACAATAACAAGGCTTTGCCATCAATTTCCTGCAAAGAAAAAGAGAGTAAAACGAATAAAATATTTAAGTTAAACAAGTAAAAGAGTGCTAAGTTCGGCCAGGCCGAATCTTATATACCCTCCCCATGGATCGAATTGGTGGAGTTCTTTGTCCGGTATCTCTCTTTAGGCAAACAAAGGAAAATGGATAAGAATTGCTATGCTTTTAATCTATATCAAATTATGGATCGATTCGGGGCATACTTGATTTTGAGACTTTGGGTAAATTTTGTGCCCTTTAGGCACTCAAGAAGAAGTAAAATCGCGAGATCGTTTTATATGAGAGCCGTATTAGGCTATAGACCGATTCAGACCATAATAAACACGTATGTTGATGGTCATGAGAGCATCCGTCGTCCAATTTTCAAGCAAATCGGATAATAATTGCGACCTCTAGAGGCTCAAGAAGTTAAGATCCCAGATCGGTTTATATGGCATCTATAGCAGGTTATGAACCGAGCTGAACATTATTTGACACAGTTGTTGAAAGTAAGAATAAAATATGTCTTGCAAAATTTCTGCAAAATCGGATAGGAATTGCGCCCTCTAGAAGCTCAAGAAGTCCCTAGATCGGTTTATATGACAGCTATATCAGGTTATGGACCGATTTAAACCATTGTTGTAAAATTTTTATGAAATTTCAGACAAATCGGAGAAGAATTGCGCCCTCTAGAGGATTAAGTAGTATAAACGGGAGATCGGTTTATATGGAAGCTATATCAGGTTATGAACCGATTTAGACCATAATTGGCAAGTTGTTGCGAGGTAAAACAAAACACTTAATGCAACATTTCAGCCAAATTGGTTAATAATTGCGCTATCTCGAGGCTCCAGAAGTCAAGATCCAGGTCGGTTTAAATCGCAGCTTGTCAGGTTACAGACTGATTAAACACATACTTAGCACAGTAGTTGGAAGTCAAAAAACAAAACACCACGCAAAATTTCAGCAAAATCGGATAATAGTTGCGTTCTCTAGAGGCTCCAGAAGTCAAGATCCCCAGATCGGTTTATATGGCAGCTGGTCAGGTTATAGACCGATTTGAAACATACGTTGTACAGTAGTTAAAAGTCATAACAAAACACTTCATGCAAAATTTCAACAAAATCGTATAAGAATTGCGCCCTCTGGAGGATTAAGTAGTATATTCGGGAGATCGGTTTATATGGAAGCTATATCAGGTTATGAACCGATTTAAACTAAATCGGATAATAATTGCGCTCTCTCGAGGCTCCAGACGTCAAGATCCAGGTCGGTTTAAATCGCAGCTTGTCAGATTACAATACTTAGCACAGTAGTTGAAAGTCAAAAAAACAAAACACTTCATGCGAAATTTCAGAGGATTAAGTAGTATATTTGGGAGATCGGTTTATATGGAAGCTTAATCAGGTTATGAACAGATTTTAGCCAAATCGGATAATATGGGTTGCCCAAAAAGTAATTGCGGATTTTTCATATAGTCGGCGTTGACAAATTTTTTCAACGGCTTGTGACTCTGTAATTGCATTCTTTCTTCTGTCAGTTATCAGCTGTTACTTTTAGCTTGCTTTAGAAAAAAGTGCGCGAAATTTTGTTTACATTTGTTTGTTTGGCGTCAATTTTAATATGGAGCCCACAAGGAGCATTTTCGTCATATTTTACTTTATTATTTCCGTAAAGGAAAAAACGCGGAGCAGGTTGCTAAAATGTTACGAGATGTGTATGGTGATAAAGCCTTAAAAGGAAGACAGTGTCAAAATTGGTTTCGCAAATTCCGTTCTGGAGATTTTTCATTTAAAGATGAGCCACGTTCAGGTCGGCCAAATGAAGTTGATGATGATCAAATCAAAGCATTAATCGAATGTGATCGTCATGTAGCTGAGCGTGAGATAGGAGAGAAGTTAAATATACCAAAATCAACCGTTCATTATCACATGAAAAGTCTTGGACTGGTGAAAAAGCTTGATATTTGGGTACCACATGTATTGAAAGAAATTCATTTCACAAACCGAATTAACGCTTGTGATATGCACCTTAAACGCAATGAATTCGATCCGTTTTTAAAACGAATCATAACTGGAGATGAAATATGGATTGTTTACAACAACGTTAGTCGAAAACGATCATGGTCCAAGCATGGTGAACCAGCTCAAACCACTTCAAAGGCTGATATCCACCAAAAGAAGGTTATGCTGTCTGTTTGGTGGGATTGGAAGGGTGTGGTTTTGAGCTGCTTCCAAGGAACCAAACGATTAATTCGGATGTTTACTGTCAACAATTGGACAAATTGAATACAGCCATCAAGGAGAAGCGACCAGAATTGGTCAATCGTAAAGGTGTCATATTCCACCAGGACAACGCTAGACCGCACAAATCTTTGGTCACTCGCCAAAAACTGAGTGAGCTTGACTGGGAACTTTTGATGCATCCACCATATAGCCCTGACCTTGCACCATCAGACTACCATTTATTTCGATCTTTGCAGAACTCCTTAAATGGTAAAACTTTCGGCAATGATGAGGCTATAAAATCGCACTTGGTTCAGTTTTTTGCAGATAAAGGCCAGAAGTTCTATGAGCGTGGAATACTAAATTTGCCAGGAAGATGGCAAAAGGTTATCGAACAAAATGGCAAATTATATATTTGATTAAAGTTCATTCTAAGTTTTATTAAAAATGCATTTACTCTTTTAAAAAATCCGCAATTACTTTTTGGGCAACCAATAATTGCGATCTCTAGAGGCTCGAGGTGTCAAGATCCCCAAACCGGTTTATATGGCAGCTTGTCAGGTTATAGAACGATTTAAGACATACTTAGCACAGTAGCTGGAAGACATAACAAAAGACTTCATGCAAAATTTCAGCAAAATCGAATAAGAATTGCGTCCTCTAGTGGCTCAAGAAGTCAAGATCCAAGATCGGTTCACATGACAGTTATATCAAAACATGGATCGATCTGGCCCATTTATAATCTCAACCGACCTACACTAATAATAAGTATTTGTGCATAATTTCAAGCGCCTAGCTTTACTCCTTCGAAAGTTAGTGTGCTATCGACAGACAGACGGGCGGCTAGATCGACTTAAAATGTCATGACGATCTTGAATATACATATATATGCAGATCGACTCGGGAACGTTATGGCCATTGGAATTTGTTGTGTGACATCGACGCACTCAATTGCCGTGGCTTAGTCAACAGAGCGTACTGAGAAGGCTCACAGAAGTTGGGCACTAAGTAGACGGGCCGTAGGCTAGAAATGGGGCCTGAATCCGAGGATAGTCCACTGGCTCTACAGGAGCGTGATTCGACCAATAATTAGTTACGCCTCGGTAGTTTGATGGACTGCTAAGCAGGAAAAGTGCAACATAAGAACCATACAACAGGTTCAGAGAACATGTTATCTTGGCATAGGCGGAGCGATGAGGACCACGCCCTCTAGGGCACTGGAGACTATTCTAGATATCCGACCCATTGAAATACAGATTAATTGTGAGGCGGCCACTGCGTCTATGAGACTAAAGGCGATGGGAGAATGGATTGAGGATGAGACCAGCTCGCAGCTCATACCATCGCGGTATAATCGAGGCGACGATAGGAAACCTGGAAGGAAGGGAAGAGGTTTCCGATCGGATACCTGAGATGAACCTTGGAGTCGAGTGCGAGGCACTGCTGCCAGCGGTACAACATTGGATTGACGGAACCCTAGTATTGGCATCTGGAAGATCATGTTACACGGATGAATCAAAGCTAGAGGACAGAGCGGGTCTGGGGGTTTACCCAAGGACTGAGATCTGTTTTAGATTGCCTGACCATAATACGGTCCTGCAGGCGGAGATCCGGGCGATCACGGAATGCGTGAAGTGGTGTGGTGCTAACGCGAGGACGTCGAGTGTGAAAACCTTTACCGACTGTAGACTGCCATAAGGGCAAAAACAACCAGGACGGTAAGGTAAGATCACGAACAGTCTTGCAGTGTAAGAAGGAGATTAACCCCTTCTCGGAGGATGGCAAAATCCGCATCATTTGGGTGTTGGGTCATAACGGAGAAAGCGCGGACGATTTGGCGGTGAAGGCCAGAGGACTGCCGTCAATAAACTTGGTTACCCGAAGCCTTTCGGGTCGACGCAGTCCGAGTTAAGGGAGTGGACGACGAATGTGCCTGCAACATTGTGGAACAGGGAAACGGTCGGTAGGACGTCGAAAATCCTATGGCGGGATCCAGATCGTGAGAAGACGAGGCTATTACTGAAAGGAAGTAAGAAGGAAGTAAATATAGCTACGGGACACATAGGACTACCAGCTCACTTATGTAAAATCGGTGCGGCAAGTGATAGCATGTGTAGGGCATGCGGGGAAGATGATGAGACGTTGGAGCATTTTCTTTGTCATTGCCCGCCTTTCACGTCTAACAGATACCGGCACTTAGGTGGAGACACAATAACAGACATAAACCAACTTAGGGGAGTGGTATTGGAAAAAATTAAGCATTTCATAAGTAGCACGGAATTCCAAACTTAAAATTTTCTGTTCGTTTTTCTTTCGAGACGAGCTCAATGATCGGAAATTGCAAATGGAAAAGGAGAGCCAAAGATAGCAACACACATCGTCTTTGGTTAGAAGACTTCAAATGCCGTGCGTTTGTGATCGTGCGTTGGGAATCGACCGATTCCATTGTCCGATTTTGATGAAATTTTATATTTCGGGATTAAAGGACAAAAATAAATATTAATCATCGAAAATCTCTTTATGGTTTTTCAAAATATTCCCCACTAAGATCTGTATACAAACTACGGAGGATATAGACTTAGTGGTTAAGCGGATCACAAAGGCCCTGAATGACTCGCTTGTGTCAGCATGCCCTAGTACCAAGCCAAGGGGCAAACAGCGACCGCCATGGTGGACACCAGAGCTGGTTGGTCTAAGGAAGGACTGCAGAAAACTCTTCAACAGAGCAAAAGCCACAAGAGCACCACACGACTGGGACATTTATAAGGATGAGCTTAGAAAATATAAGGACGAGCTTAGAAGGGCTCAGAACAAATCCTGGGTAGAATTCTGCAGCTCCGTGGAGGATACATCTGAGGCCTCTAGGTTAAGGAAGATTCTGTCCTCGAGTCCTATTACGGTGGGGTATATTCAGAAGTCAGAGAATGTATGGACAAAGTCTAGTGAGGAAACACTAGAACTACTCGTTGATACACATTTCCCGGGAAATTTTCCAACGGACAACGTGGCTCCAGAAGAGGTTGTCATTGATATGCATTCGTCGGAGGCTATTAGGGAAATTGTGTTTGAGCCGAAAATCCGTTTCGACTCCTTTAAGTCACCAGACCCTGATGATGTATCACCGGTTGAATTACAAACTGTGTCTGATAGACTGGTTCCCTGACTTAGGGATATATACTCTGTTTGTATCAGCATGTCACATATACCTGTGGGATGGAGGGACACGAAGGTCATTTTCATTCCGAAAGCAGGAAAACCCTACCACACGAAGGCGAAGATTTTCGTCCTATTAGTCTGTCATCCTTTATGCTGAAGACTCTTGAAAGGTTGATAGAAACATATCTTAGAGCAAAGATCCCTGGAGATCGCCTGTCGTGGCAACAGCATGCATATAGTAAAGGCAAATCCACTGAAACAGCCCTTCGCCACCTAGTCGGCTCCATAGAGGGTTCTCTCGCTGTCAAGGAATATACAATGGTAGCATTTCTTGACATTGAAGGTGCTTTCTTAATGTCAAACCGACGTCAATTATGAAGGAGTTGGAGTTTCTAGGCATCAACTTTACTGTAAGAAAGTTTATTGATAACTTACTTACTAAAAGATTCATTACGGCAGGCTTGGGATCTGTGGATCTAAAAACATGGGTTAGCAGAGGAACTCCTCCTACTTTGGAAAATAGTCATTAACAATATATTATTGTCTCTGGAAGAAAAAGGCGTAAAAGTGGTCGCGTATGCTGATAATGTGGCAATTGCGGTTAGGGAAAAGTTTCCCAGCACTCTAAGAGATATACTTCAGGAAGCTCTACATGCAATAGCGAAGGGGGCTACCGAAAGTGTTCTGGGTATAAATCCGTGCAAGCCAGAAGTAGTTTTTTTCAGCAGGCGATACAAGTTGCCTAAAGTGGAACCTGTCTCCTTGGGTGGAGAGGTATGTTTCATTTATAGAAAGCGCAAAATACCTGGGTGTTTTGCGGGACAGGAAATTGAACTTCAAATCCAACATTTTGGAAAGGGCAAGAAAGGCCACTCTTGCCCTATACACCTGCAAGAGGGCCATTGGCAAAAGTTGGAGATTAAGACCGCGTGTCATGCATTGGTTATATACTGCAGTTGGCGCTTCAAAAATCCACCTACTGCTCAATACTTAACCGGATTCAAAGGATGGCTTGTTTGCGCATCGCATTCGCACTGAGGACGACACCATCTGATGCACTGAATGCTACATCTTATGCCTCTGGACATTGTGGCTACTCTAATTGCAGCGACCAATGCAATGAAGTTACGGGAGCTTTCTCATTGATCATGTGGCGGCTACAGACACTGTGTTATCCTTGATGTTCTAGGCAGTGTGGACTACACCCTACCTGAGCCGCTTTTTGATAAAAATGACTGTGTCACTATTGATAGAACCGATTGGAACTACGATAACCCTGGTAACAGAAGTTACATAGACTTCTATACAGATGGTTCCAAACTAAACGACCAGGTGGGCTTTGGGGTGTACTCTAAAGAGATCCTTGCAATCAAAGAAGTGGTGGAATCGCAACCTGTGGGCGCGCCCGCGCGCCTCATAGATCGGACCTCAACGTTCCAGTCTGGGTGGTGGCCACAGCAATCCCGTACCGTGCGTTCTCGTCAGTAATCAACCCAGACGTTAGCGACATAAGCGGTCTTAATTACAATACTGAATTGTAACTGTTGCCAATTGCCTCAGAAATGCCAAATAGGCGCAGGGGCTTTTCTAATAATGAATTAATGAAAAAATAAAAAAAAACTTACGTGTTTCCTGAAGAGATCACCGTGTACAGCTAATGAACTATCATTACTCTCTATAAATTGTATTACTTCTTCAATTGACCAATCACCCGGTTGGGCACGCAAGGGAGGTAGCGCAGCACCCGCTGTTCCATTCACATTATGTTGGCTATGGTGCACTGGCACTGTGACGGTGCCACCATACGCACACGTGGATGGTATTACAGCCGTGGCTGATGCCACCGTCGACGATGTTGATTGTGAGGCGCAGAATGGCGTGGAAACGGATGTAGGTAACGAAGCACTAGATGATAGTGTGGAAGGAGATTTGTAGGTGGATGAGGCAGCAGCAGCAGAAGCTGCCGCCACCAAATTGGATTGTTCAGGATGTACCTCGGCCACCAATGGCGCTAAGTACTTGAAATTCGAATTACTAAGGGAATGTTGTTTGTGAGTCTCCTCATGATGAGCTATGGTCGATGAAGCCGTTGCCGAAGCCAATGATGGACTGGATGAGGAGGATGCCGCCACCGCCGCCACAGTATTGTTTGTGTTGCCACCACTTAAGTGGTGTATGCGTATTTGTCTTAAAGCTTGTGCAGAGGTTGAATTCTGTAAAACAAAACAGGGACAATGCATTCAGTAATGATTTGTTATGGCACGTGCTTACAAAAACAAACAAAAGTTGTACTTGTACACTCACCTGCATGCCATTTGTACTGGGTGCAGAAACAATTGGAGCTGTTGGTTCAAGTTTTATGTGGACATTATTGGGTAGGACGCTATTGCCATTTGTAGTTGTGGTCTCACTATAATTGTTGCTATTATTATTATTGTTGTTGTTGTTATTATTGCTGTTTCCGTTGCCATTGTTGCTACTACTACTGCTGATGTTCACATTCGTGTGGGGGGATTGATTTTTATTTGTAGAAGATGTTGGTGTAGTTGAATGCTCCTTCATTTTGCTTTCATTAAAGTGTGCTGTTGTAGTTGTTGTCGAAGTGGCCATCGTTGTACTGCTGCTGCTGCTGCTGCTGTTGCTACTAGTGCCACTGTCCACTTGCATGTTTGCAGTGGTCGTCGATGTTGCCACCTCTTGTTTGATGCTGACCTTTTCACTGCTGCTAGGAGTTTTACACCGTTTCTCTGGTATAGCTGGTGATGAGCATTCGGAGCCCCCTCCACCAGTGGCATTCGACGCTTGTGACAAGGGTCTTTTCTTTGCATTTGCACATTTATCACAATCCTCTGTATCAGGCGATAGTGAGATAAGATTTGGACATGCCCTGCATGTTGTACATAGAGTTTCTATAAATTGTGCCAAACTATCGTCATCTCTCATACGATGCGGTGATGGTATTTTAACCTAAAGATGAAATGATTTCATTGAATAAATTTGCAATTACTGAGCGATGAGAGAGTGTAAGTCAATAGAGAGGTTCTTTCTTTCGTTGGTTAAGGCTAGAAAAATAAAATTAAAACACTGCTCTGGACAAAATCTACTTTGATTGCGAAAAAAATATAATGGGCAACCAGAGAAAAAAAATATAATCAAGCAGGCTAGTCGGGGTATTGGCGGTTTACTCTGGAGATACGCTTTTTTATTTGCATGACATTAACTATCTTGGCTGTTATTATAATGGGCAGGTGGGAAGACCGCGTGGTGTACAGGTTAGCATGTCCGCCTGTAGCGCTAAATGCCTAGGATTGAATCTTGGCGACATTTGTGAGGTCTTCAATCTTGTACAATTTTTCTACAAAGAGTTGTCGCTCAGTTGTATGTTATTTAAAGACTAGCTGGAACGGGCCCGCTCCGCTGCGCCTTCTTTTACATTATATGGAACAAAATTTTCCTTGGAATATTTATTTTCGACAATTAAAAAGCTTGTAGGGAAATACTATGCCACGAAAATACTATATCGCTTGACAAACAGTTTGACAAAATAAGTGCCTTTATCTGAATCCTATATGATCTTTATTGGTCTATGAATTTAAGTTTGGATGTAAGGTGCATTCCATTCTTAAAAGGCTTTATTTCAGCCCGAAATTCTGATGATGTCCGATATAGAGGTGTTTTGGTAGTTTGGATGGTCCCCCAGACACTTGGCCCTGAAAAAATATGGTGCTCTTCTCGCAAATACCATTTATTTAAACCCCATATTGCCGTTGGTTATGAGGGGAATTTACAGGATGAGGCTTCCCTCAAACACATGGTCCCAAAATTGGTTATCAAATTCGCTTTCTAATCTCAAATACCTTTCATTTGAGCCACATATTGGCATGATCGAAAAATTTTTATCCTTTGGGGGGTGTTTTGGGGAAGGGGTGATGCCTTAAATCCATGGTCCTACATTTGGATATCAAATTCGTATTCTACTCCCAAATACCTTTATTTAAGCCCCATATTGATCGCAGTAAAAATTGCTGTTTGTGGGGTATTTTGGGAAAGGGGTAGACTCCCCGAAAATTGGTCCCGAAGGTGGGTATCAATTCTTGCTCTACCCTCAATTCCTTTCATTTATGCCCCACATTGACATGGTCAGTAAATATGCCCGATTTAGGGGTGTTTTTGCGAGTGGGATGGTTCCCCAATCACAAAGCCCCGAAAATATATCAGCAACTTGCTCTGTTATTATATATTTGAACCCCATATTGCCGTTGGTCTCAAAATTAGATATTAAATTATTGAAAAAGCCGGCAAATATGTCCGGTTTGGGGTATGGGTCCTAAAAACTATGAATATCGAGATCCACTCTCTTGAAGACCCAAATTGACTTGGTGAACAAATATGTCCAACTTGGGGGTTGTTATGGTGGTGGAACGTCAGAATGTTGATGTCTGATTCATGTTCTACTCAAAAATACCTTTCATTTGAGCTACATTTTTCCATAGTCGGCCAACATGACCGGTTTGGAGGTGTTTTGGGGGATGGGGCGGCCACTCAGTGACTTGGCTTTAAAAACATATATCAGATTCGTGTTCTACTCTAAAATACCTTATTTGAGCCTCATATTGCAATGGTCAGCAAATACTTCCTATTTGGGTAGTATTATGGGGGTGGAGTGGCGCCATAGACACTTTTCCCGAACATTGATATCGGATTCGTGCTTTACTTCCAAAGACCTTTCATTTGAGCCCCATATTGCAATGGTCTTTGGGGGATGTTCTCGGGGCGGCCCTCAAACACTTGGTCCCACATCTGGACATCAGATTCTTATTCTATACTCAAATACCTTTTATTTAAGCCCCATATTGCCATGGTCAGTAAATAAGTCCTGTTTGGGGGGTGTTTTGGGGAAGGAGTGGACCCCCAGATACTTTGTCCCAAATTTGAATATCAAATTCGTATTGTATTTTACTCGCAAATACCTTTCCTTTGAGTCCCATATTCCCATGGTCGGCAAATATGTCCGATTTAGGGGTTGGGGTGGTCCCCTAAACACTTGATTCGACAATTCGATATCTGATACGTTTTCTAATCTTAAATACCTATCATTTGAGTATATATTGGGTTGACCAAAAAGTAATTGCGGATTTTTTAAAAGAAAGTAAATGCATTTTTAATAAAACTTAGAATGAACTTTAATCAAATATACTTTTTTTACACTTTTTTTCTAAAGCAAGCTAAAAGTTACAGCTGATAACTGACATAAGAAAGAATGCAATTACAGAGTCACAAGCTGTGAAAAAATTTTTCAATGAAAAATCCGCAATTACTTTTTGGGCAACCCAATACATTGAGCTATATCCAAATCTGAACCGTTTTTTCCAATTTCAATAAGCTTCGTCTCTAGGCCAAAAAACAATCCTGTACAAAATTTCAAGACAATCGGATGAAAAATGTGACTTGTACTTTGTACACAAACTACCATGGACAGACGACAGACAGACATGGCCAAATCGAATCAGAAAGTGATTCCGAGTCGAACGGTATAATTAGCAATGGGTCTATCTCTTCCTTCTGGGTGTTACAAACAAACGCACTAAGTGATAATACCCTGTACCACAGTAATGGTGTATAATGATTGATTCAATTAAGTTTTAATTGAAAGCATTTTTATTTCCAATAAAATTTTTAATTGAAAAAAGTTTCGTGATATTTTTTTCTGTTAGGTGAGAGCTTCGTCCAGTCGGCCTCTTTAGGTTTCTAAAGTAGTCCAAAATGCCAATAGGACAAGAGGCTTGGAAGGAATCTAAATACGGCAACGTGTGTTTACCCTTAATTCTGTGTCTACTCCTCGAATTACCTGGGTAGTGGCATCGGGTCAATCCGGTACGTACAACCGGTTGCCATGGGATTGCAAAAAAAAAGGGTCGCGGCGTTTAGTGCGATGTAAGGTTGAAACAAGTAAAAACGTGCTAAGATACCTGGACGAATCTTGGGTATAAACCACCATGGATTCCGCAAAAAATTTACCTTTACTAACTCAGTTCGTATTTAAATTATTTTGCAACAATCAAGTCGGGAGTTGATTGCGGCTTCTATGGGCTCAAGGGGCCAATATCATTATGTAGACCGCTTCAGAACATACATAGGTTAGGTTGGGACAAAGGCTGAAAGTCATAACAACAGTCTTTGGGCCAAATTTCAGGCCTATGAGGAGAAAATTGAGGCTTCAAATCCGGCGGTCGATTTATATGGGGGCTGTACCATAGACAGATTGGGATCATACTTGGCACATATGTTGGAAATCAGAACAGAAGTCCTTGGGCTTAATTCAGCCTAATCGGACTAAAAATGTGGTCTCTAGGAGCTCAAGAAGTAAAAAACTGGATGTTGTTGTCAATCCGGTACATACAACCGGCTGCCATGGGATTGGTTTATATGAGGGCTATGTCCAAATCTGAACCGATATGACCAATTTGTAATCCCCAACGACCTATATCGATAAGAAGTATCGGTGCCAAATTTCAATCAGATATCTTTATTTGTTCAAAATCTTTCGTGATTTCGACAGATGTACGAACATGGCTAGATCGACTCAGAATGTAGGATCTCACATCAATATTTCGAGATGTTAAAAACGGAATGACTAGGTACCCCCCCCTACCCTATGGTAGTGGGTATAAAAATACGAAGATGGTGCTTCAAAATACGATTATGAGATTGTCATAGGTGACGCATCGTGGATCTATGCGTATAAGCCCAAATAAAAGAACAATTGACCGTGTGGGCCTTTAGAAGTCGAGCCAAATCCAAAGAAAGTTATTCATGGATGAAGCACTTGGAAACAAATGGTCGCATGTTTCCGTTGAGCAACGAAGGACGGTAAATTCTTAGTGATACATCACAATTTGATTGCGCGAAGTCGTCCGAGAAATTCCAAAATCGAACAAGAAAAAATTAATCATTGTTCAACATGCGAGCTCTGACACATTGGCAAAAACTATCCCCTTTTTGACCGGCCAAAACGTTGAATTGGAGGGTCTTACGTTGTAAAGCACCTTAGACGGTTTCCTGCTTGGCGCTAACAGTGATCCTAGCTCGTAGACAGCCTCCTTCTCCCCACATGGGACCCAGCTGAACCTGAAGCCTTACCAATGGTTCAAAGAAACTCTTTGCAAGACTTAATCATGGCACTACGCCGGAGCGTTCAGCGTCGCCTAATTGTCCACGTATATTGTGCAGTCGAATCGGCCTGTCGCTTCTGCCTTGACATCGTCTCTGGTGGCTTCAGAAACTCAAGGGTAAGGCGAGGTACCCCAAATAAGATATCCCTTTTCGGTAATATTACTTTTGACCCATCAACAAGGAAGGAATTCGTGGCGCCGCTATAGCCTGCCGACACGCCACACCGTCAGCTTCCAGCAGAAAAGAATAGTTGAGCAATCCCATATCTCCGACTTCGTCAATGTAAGGGCAATCTTCGTTGCCGCACATCTAACATAAAGACACCAGGTCTTGATCTAGAGATCAACACTGCCGCGGTACCCTGTACCTTCACAACGACACACAACAAAAGCAACTATAGTTCATAAGCAATTAATTGAAGCGAAATGTGTATTGCCACAACGACATGTCGCTGTTTGCCCATAAAACTCAGTATCACAGTTATTCGGGCGGAAAGTCGAACTCAGTACTGGGCTTAAGGGGGAAGAATACCAAAGGCTACCTTCCCTGGAGCGTTCAGCACTGAAATTGGCACGATCAACCAAGTTCTTTGGAGAACCATGGATTATTAAAACGTTTGGGGTTCATGGATACCAGCTGGGATTGAAGCATTGGTTACACTAAGGGGTTTTACGGCAGAAATCTCCAAACCCTATAAGCGACCATGAGGCTGTGTTGGGTCTACAGCAAATGCAATTTTCCCAATAACTTTTATCAATGAGTGATGTACGATTAAGCGCCTGACATTTTTCAGTTGAATATTTTTATAAGACTATCATTTGTTAAGCGATGACTGAAGAAATATTCAAAGATCTTGCCTTGTAAATATACGCCGGGATCAACCATTATATGATATCCTCAAAGAGTCGTGGACTAACGTAAGAAGGTGCTAAGTATCGAAAGCCCTCCCCGCATAGGGCCCGATCTCCTCTTTTGAGAATAAGAGGAGAAGACAGAATAAGTCAAACAACTTTTACGTCAATGCTTTAACGTGGCAGGACCAATGCCTTCGCTAGCCCAGAAACTTCTTTTCTCTAAGTCCACTAATCCTTTTGTAAAGATCTGAGAGGATTCCAGGAAATCCTAATTTAAAACAAACCCTCAATACATGTTTTGGTAATAAAAAGCGATGTGAGAACAGCCTTTTTGTATACGTCATCTAGGTGCGGGTACAATGTCAACTTGAAATAATTTTGCGGCATGAAATGGAGAATGGTTTGGGATTTTACAATTTTTTTGTGAACAGCACGGAATTCCTTACATAAATTTTTTCCGGGGTTACTTTTCGTTTCGGTGTTAAGAGCGCACAACAATAGTGCTATAGGGCGGATTATATACAGCACACTCTTCTTCAAACTAACCTAGCCTTTACAGAAGCCTTAAAACTCTATATGCCAAAGGGTCTGAAACCTATAGCTATTCCCTTAACTTTGTAACCGTTTTGTTTCCAAGAACTATTCCCGGAATTCAGAGCTTGTGTGGACCCATTTGACAACTTTTAGTTCTTAAAGTAAAATTCACCACAATTATCGCCAATAAATGTTAACATTTTCAGAAGATATCCAATAACAATTGTCCATTATGGCTTGCTTTTCAATATATATGGAGGAAATCTGATTAGATTTTTAAAATGTCCTTTACAATATCCTTAACTTACCGTAAAATTTTTTCCTGCTGCTGTAACAATGTGAACATCACCTTCCAAGGCAAATAACAGCTTGGATAATTGTTGGGTGTCTGCACTGGCTGCCAATACCTCTTGCAGACATAATTTGGCCAGTGTTTGATGTGTGGGTCCAGTAACCATCGATGGTAGCTTGGAGCTACTAATGAACGGACCACCTTTACAATTGGTATGAAAATGTGCCGTCACTGGTGTTGCCGGAACCATGGCATCCGTTTCTTGGATAAAAGTATAACGCTGGCGTGGACTACGATGTTTACTCGAACTGGAATCCATGCGTGATTTATGACCCGGCGGTTGCATTGGATGACAACTACGGGCGCACCAACCAACTGGGAATATGTCCCGAGATTTGTAGCTGCACCAATAGTCGAACGCTCCACGCCACCCATCGAATGTCACATGGATTTGGTCGTCTTTAATCGCATCAACTGTTGCACAGCAAATCAGTTGTGGATTCTTTTTGTCGACCGCCTCGAGCTTTTGGCCCACACGGAAGAGATTTTCGGGTGGATCAGCCGGTTCGGGCTGGAAAATCTCTTCCGGTGCTACCATGGCATTATTTAATATTTTACAGAGGTAACCGGGCCAGCTGGAGGCATTCATGCGAAAACCAAGTGGTGGTTGCAACATGCCAAAGTTCTTTTCACAATGACCAATGGCATGAATCTCATTCGAGTCGACCAAACGCCAGAAATCATTTTGACTGTCACTGCCATCTAGGCGCAGCCGCAAACGTGATCCCAGTACCCCAACAACTGTGGCAATACACGTTGAGGTAACATTACGCGGATCAAGGGCCTCCAATTTCATACCAATTTTAAAATCATTCACTGGCGGATTAATAGCTTGTTTAAAACATTCGGGAGGAGCAGCTTCAGAGCCGGTTTCCTACAAGACAAAAAATACATTATTGATTAGAATGAGTATTGATATAAATTAACAAAAAGCGATTTTATATATGTACCCTAATATATTAATTTAGGATTTTATTTTCATTTTGGCGATAAGCTAAGTCCTTTTACCTAACAGCTGAACTTAAGATTTGTTCCCGATTCAATGTATAAACTCAATGATGGTGAACGGCGTACCTCAGTGCAACACCTCTTTAGGTAGAAATTTGTACATGGTTCAATGCATGGCATAGTACCTCACAAATGTCGCCAGCATTAGGAGGGGAAAACCACTGCTGAAAATTATGTTGGCGGCGCCGCAGAGGAACTTTCAGACGAGCGTTGTGGTCATAAATTCAGGAAACTGAAGTGAAATCAATGAGGTGATCAACGAACAGAAGCGGAATATAGGATTAGAGCACTGAAGCTGAAGCACTAATTTCAACGAAGCTTAGCCTACTGTTAAGAACTCTTGAACTTTGGTTATAGAATGATAACAAACTACTTACCATTAACGACGTAGTAATGAGTGATCTGAAAAGATGTGCGAGTTTATTAAACCGTCAATTTATTGAGCTCCGCGATAGTGATGGGCGCAAAAGGGAGAACCATGTGAAGCAGCTGCTGTCTGAGCCGGTGAAAACAATTACAATTCAACCTTGTGGATAGATATCCACCGCCCAGAAGCCTTAAGGTAGATCTACACGATCTAGAGCGTGAGGTTCAGCGCTACAAGAGAGAACCTCTAGATCAAGCGGCATATCAAGCGGGTCTAAACATCATTCATGCAGACACGGTAGCAGATGCGGTAAATGGCTGCCGGGTGAATGTAGTCCTTGGAGAACGACCGCCACCCATTGCACCCGAAGAAATCGACCTCCCCCGGCAAACCAGAGTAGTTCTGGCTCAATTACGTTCCGGCAGATGCAGCCGCCTCAATTCCCACAGAGCTAGGATTGATGCCGACGTGCAAGATGTATGTCCCGATTGTAACCAGGGACCGCACGATACACGTCATCTGTTTAACTGCCCGGCCAGACCCACTCGACTCAGACCCAGAACCCTGTGGACGCACCCCATCTTAGTCGCAGAATTCCTGGGTCTTGACACTCAACAGAATCAAGCAGACGCAAGATTGAACACAATAAACTGCTACAACAACAACAACAACAATTCAATCTTATAGAGCATTAGTCACTTTTGGCGACGCTGCAGTGGTTGATCTGGTCACACATGTCAGGTTATTAAACTGTCAATTTATAAGCATGATTAAAGTGGATGAGTGAGAAGAAACCACTCATACCCCTTAACGAAGTTACAGGTCATCTGAAAGATACAGATCGTCCGGGGCTGCTGCCAAATTTCTAGTGATGCTGAGGAATTGGATATTTCAGCATCGATTCTTTAAGCTATCGCTGAGCACAGTTATAGTTCCAGATGCGTAGAAAAAGTCCTGTTGGCACTAGCCCTTCCAAGCATTAATGATGTGTTTTTAAAATTGCACAACATGGAGGTCTTAACCAGTTCATGCCGTGCCATAGGTCAGGCGAACGCCTTCTGCACGGCCATTAATGCCACACTTTTTGAGAAACGTCAAAATATCTCCGTGGAACTAGGGATACGAAGGAATCCCATGGTAACGCACTACAACAACAACAATAACAGGGATAAGAAGCCCCGTAGAGTAAACAGGCATAAGTTCGGCCGGGCCAAACTTTGGATACCCACCATCTCCGGTATATATGTTTACCATCTTTCGCCATAATGCTGTAAAAAATTCATCATTTATGAACCCATAGCATGAAATTTGGATCGGTTTGGAACAAACGCGGCACGGCCGTCGGCTAGTCTAATGAATACAATTCAAATTTGTAAAACAGAATATTGGTCTTTATGGAGGCTACCGTGGCGCAAAGGTTAGCATGTCATCCAATGACGCAGAACGCCTGGGTTCAAATCACGGCATGAACAGAAAAATTTTCAGCGGTGGTTATCCCCTTACTAATGCTGGCTACATTTATGAGGTATCTTGCCATGTTAAAGATTCTCTACCAAGTAGTGTAGCTCTGCGGCGCGCCGATCGCACTCGGCATAAAAAAGGAGGCTCCTTATAATTGAGCTAAAATTTTAATCGGTTTGCACTCATTGATATGAGAGAAGTATCTACATTTCCTTAATGGAATGTTCATGGGAAATTTAACATTTAGTATGGCGGCTATAGGGCGCCCCGGTAGCCGAGTTGGTAGCGTGTTTAGATTACTAGTGCAAGGGTCGTGGGTTCGATTCCCGCCAGAAGCCTTGGTCTGTCGCTACTGTGGTATCACAATGGACTTAAAATTGTCAAAGTGAGTCGTGGACGCACCCCATCAGGGTTCCTGAGTCTTGACACTCAACAGAATCAAGCGGACGACAGATAGAACACAATAAACTGCTGCAACTACAACAACAACAAACCCTAACCTAACCCTAACTTAATCTATGGCGGTTATATTGAAATATAGACCGATCTAAACCCTATGGTACAAATGTTGAAAATCCTAGCATAGGTCACTAAGCCAATTTGCGAGATCCATAATAAATCGCTTTTTATGGGTCTAACACCTTAAATCGGGAGATCGTCCCTATATGGCAGCTACATCCAAATTTTGACCGATGGCGGACATATTGAACGCGGAAGTCTAAGGGCCTAATATAGCTAACTGTGCCAAATTTGGTTGTTGTTGGCGTTGTAGCCATATTGCATGTGAAGGTAGCGATCCTCGTTAAGCTACTGTAGGTGAGATAGCTCGTTCTTGTCCAAATGACCGATCGCCGCGGGAACAGGGTAGCCATTGGTTATTTAAAGGCGCCAATAACACACCTTGTTATTCCAAGCATCATAGGGACTCTGTGTTTTTGCAAGACCCGGTGCCGACCGACCTCCCACTGAGACTCGATCGATACCTATGATTGACAGCGACTGCCTTTGCAGCTACTCTGTTTGGAGCATTCCACTATACGCAACGGAATGCTCCCAGCTAAGATTCTCGCGACACCAATGAACACCATACAGATCGGACATCAACGTTCCAACCAGTGAACAGCTATATCCAAATATAGAACGATCTGAATTATATAAAGCACTAATGTCGAGGCTCCTAACCTAACCCATTGTATTAAATTTCAGCGAAATCGGATAATAAATGCTCCTTTTATAGACCCAAGACCTTAAATCGGAAGATCGGTCCATGTGGCAGCTTTATACAAATATGAAAATATCAGGGACATATTGAACCCAGATATTGATGTGCTTTTCACATCTAACTGTGCCAAATTCCAGCGAAATAGAATAATGTTGTTGTTGTTGTAGTAGCAGTGTGTGGTACACTGAGGCGGCAGCCCTTGCCGATGAAGGAGTTCATCGGGTCAATCCGGTACATACAACCGGCTGCCATGGGATTGCAAATAGAATAATAGATGCGCCTTGTATGGGCCCAAGACCTACATAGGGAGCTTTAATGGGGCTAAGACCTTATATCGGCAGATCGGTATATATGGGGGCTATATCAAGGTATAGCGTGATTTCAACAGACCGATAGACAAACATGGTTAGATCGTCTTAGATTTTTACGACGAACAAGAAAATACATACTTTATAGGATCTGAAATGGATATTTCTATGACAAAATGAATGTACCCCCATCCTTCGGTGGTGAGTATAAAAAGGAATTTTGTGTACTACATTGACGGCGGAAGGCTACTGTTTGTGAAAGATGATGGCGTAGCGATTGCGCCCAACTCCAATTTTCTACAAACTCAGAAAAAGAAATAAGGTCGGTAATTCGCTTGCCGGTAGCATAATCGGCGAGAGTCTTAGTGGTAGACCAGGTAAACCCGGCTCTTGCCTAAATTCTAAGTGTCGATGATAGTCAATATAGTAACGCGAGTTATCCGCCTTTAAATAATCAATTGCCATCAAGTTCACGCGGCGATCGGTCACATGAATAGGAACGACTTTGCTCACCTAGAGAATATTGACGACGATCGCTATTTACACATGCGAATATGTGGGTTGCCGTGGATGGGGTCACAGACGTGAGATTGTATCTTCATGATTCAGAGTGAAAGATTAAGCGCTACAAATGTGAGAGGGTTGCAGGGGTGAACAGGCCTTCTGGCCAAGTATTTCGGGGAGCAGGATGCCACTTGTGGCGGCAATGAGGAAGCAAGACCTCCAAATCCTAATGCAGCCTATTCAATTTGTAGTATTGCTTGATTTAGGTATTTAACAGAACATAGTAGGGATGATGACACAATGCACAACAAAATCTCAAAATATTTAACCACGACGACCCCTATCTTACATCCTTTTTATAGCTAACCGATTTTACGTAGTGATTCTATAGAAAAATTCCCATACCGCAAATCCTAATAGAAAAACCACTCTTTCTCAGTTAAAAAAATAATAATAATTAATGATCTTCGTCCTTTAAAACGCAAAAACTTTTCTAGACCTCATATTATTCCAAGAGAGTTGCGTCCTATAAAATTCAGTTTAACATAACAAATAACAATTATACTTACTTCCAAATAAGCATCCCAATCGAAAACATGAAAACTTTCATATTGAAATGGTCCAGTGGGTGTACAGGATCCACCCCCACCCATTGCTTTGCCACCCGTTGTATCGCCTCCACGTGTGCCATTGTTGAGTGACCTTGTCGAACCGTTCTTTTTCTGATGTTTATTCATACACATCAGTGAACAGAATTCCTTATTGGGTGCCCCTTCACGTATAACATTGTCACATTGGGCACAAGCACCTTTGCTGTAGGCTTTACGAAATTCCGCAATACAAGTTTCCGAGCAAAATTCCTTCTTTCCATTTTGCGTGGGCAAAACATATTGCAGCGGTTGTTTACTTTCGCCACACCATGTACAGGTAGCCCTTTTAGCCGGTCGGCCGCGCGAACGTTGATTCAGGGATTGCCCAGTTGAAGTGGGAGTGGTGGCTACCGCTGATGAAGAGACGCCATTACTACCATTGCCATTGGTGGCAGCGCCATTACTGCTGTTAGTGGAGTCTTGTCCACCACCGGACATAATTGAAAACGTTAAACGATCTTATATTGCAAGTTTTTAGGACAAAAATTGGCAATATTACTCTTGGGGCTGCGGCTTTGAGGTGTAGCTGTGTTTGGGGCTATTGCCGCTGCTTTTCTTGTTGGTGTTGTTGTGAAAATTTTTGCTTTACAAAAGTGTTTGTGATTTGCAGCAGCATCAGCCTTCTTCGGCTGCCAACAAATTTTGTTGGAATGTCTTCGCGCTTTCCGAAGATTTACGTCGCCCGTTCACACGAAATATTCCTCTGGATTCGTTTCCGGCTTTATTCTGCGGTGCTATAACTTCTTTTTTGAAAATCTATGCTTCCTTCGGCTTTGCTGTCGTTGTGATATTTATACAAAATGCAAATTAGTTAATTTTTCTTTGGGTTTACGCGTTATGTTTTGTTGTGGTGCGTTTTTTTAACGCTGTCCGTCCCTGTCACACTCATACATTTGCACAGAATTTGTGCGCTTTTCTGTGTGTGTGCCGATTTTTCTCTTCTTTTTTCAACGCAGTACTCTTTTTTTCGTTTTTAATTAGCAGTCACGTATGTTCGATATTTCATTTATATAAAATATACCGACACATTATATAGTATTCCATTATATTCTTTTAGAAAAACACTTTCTTCGTATATTTATGGGCATTTATTTCTATTTTCTGTTAAACTTCACGTAAATTTCTTAACAAATTCCCTGCACTGATATGGAAAGCAACACAAATATTACGCCATTTTTTATTTGCCACCAGTGATGTCAGCTTTTGGCGACTTGAAAAACGCTAATTGCAGGACATCATGCAATCAAAAATTGTTATAATGCTTTCTTCAATTGCGATTTATCGTTCAAACAAATTGCAGGAATCACTTGTCTACATTTGCTCTGTTTTATTTACAAGTCTAGCGGATGCGCTAGCGTACGGATAAATAAAACGCCCATCCAGCTAAATACAACCGTATTCACAAAAATTTACTAATGTAGCGGACAATAGTTATTAAAAAATTATTGAACAATAATTATTGCAAGTAAAACTTCTCTTTGTTTTATGAACAGTTTTTTTATTTAATTTGAAAATATTATTGTTTTGCGAGTGAATGCAGAAATTACTGTAAGAGAGGTTTTTATTTGGTTAAAGTAGGTCAGAGCCCGCCATTTCTAATGCAAATAAGTCAATTAAATTTTAAATAAATGTTTCTCGGAGTTCATAAATGCGATTTCATAAAAATCCTAAGTAATTTGCCACCTCAGAACGGCTAAATTTTTCTTATGTATTACACGATGTGTACAACTTTCAGATTTATTTTTTCGATCAGAGCGGTGCTCTATTCCTTCTGACCAAAACATAAAGAAATCAGCTGTTTTTGTTGTCTGTTGAATGAAAGCAACCCCAAATTAAATTGTTTTCACAACTTTAACAAATTTTTGCGCATAGAATAATCACATTTCCTCACATTTGTAGGTTATGTCATACAAAAATAACATACCAGTGTGATCAAAAATTAAGAATCGTATGTAAATTGGCTATTTTTGACACACTTGAGGCCAAAACAGAATGAGCGCTTTGTGTTTTGTTTTTGAGCGTCGCGTTGAAAAATGCAACTCTGCAAACAAATACCAGAGTTGCTACACCCAGAGAAAAGTTGATACCAAATGTGCTCATTTTAATACCATACAGCATTGACAGAAAATCAAGACCGTTCGGTACAAAAGCAATACCGGGTGGTATGGGTAAACCAGTGTGATCAAAAGTTAAGAATCGTATGTAAATTGGCTATTTTTGTCACACTTAAGGCCAAAACAGAATGAGCGCTTTGTGCGTAGTTTTTGAGCTTCGCGATGAAAAATGCAACTCTGCAAGCAAATGCCAGAGTTGCTACACCCAGAGAAAAGTTGATACCAAATGTGCTTATTTTAATACCATACGGCATTGACAAGAAATAAAGAACGTTTGGTACAAAAACAATACAGGGTGGTATGGGTAAACCATAAAATGATTAGTACCGTTTGGTACTAGCCTTATTACAGAACTGGTATTGGTTTTAATACCAATCTGTTATATGTTTTTGCACCAAACCGTTATTGGCTTTAGTACCAAAACGTTGTTGATTAATCCACACCCTAATGAAAAAAATATTGACAAAAATTTTAATCTAATTTTAATTCGATTATTTATGTTAATAATAACAAAATAATGTTACACAGTGACCAACCTCAATTACTTGTATTCAGCAATTTATTCCATATTCATCGATTCCCAGAAGTGGTTTTCATATGAATACACCAACACAGCATCCTTTTGCACACAATGGATTGTCATGTTTTTGTGTAGAATGTCCTTAGAATTAGTACAATTTCGATTTTCACCGCTTTCGAGTGTTTGAACAGGGTTTTACGCACTCAAATTGTATTAAAACATTTTATTTATTTCTTTAACACATATTTTATAATGGCGACAATATTTTAAGTAACAAGCTCAACAACACTTCTGGCGCTATGACAAAAACAGCCTCCTTTGTATGGTATTGAATTGATACCAAATGGTATTAAAATTTTTTGCCAATAGCGCGATCAAAAAAATACCAGGCGGTATTGGCAAAGTACTGTACTCCGGACAGAGTAGTAGAATAAACAAGTAAGAGCGTGCTAAGTTCGGCCGGGCCGAATCTTATATACGCTCCTCCATGCATCGCGTTTATCGAGTTCTTTGCGCCGTATCTCCTTTTAGGCAAACAAAGAGCTATATCAAATTAAAGTGCGATTCGGACCATAAACGAATAGAATGGTGAACATTGTAGAAGTCATTGTGTAATATTTCGGTGCATTCGGATGAGAATTTCGCCTCGTAGGGGCGTAAGAAGCAAAATCGGGAGATCGGGTTATATGGGAGCTGTATTAAGCTTTAGATGGATTCAGACCATATTGAAGGACATGGGAGAAGCCATTATACAAAATTTCTGCCAAATCAAATTAAAATTTCGCCCTCTAGAAGAATGAGAACTGCGCCCTCTAGCGGCTCCAGAAGTCAAGATCCAAGATCAGTTTATATGCCAGCTAAACCAGGTTATGAACCGATTTGTAGCATACTCAGCACAGTTTTTGGAAGTGATACCAAAACACTTCATGCAAAATTTCAGCTAAATCGGATGAGAATTGCGCCCTCTAGAGGCTCAAAAAGTCAAGACCAAAGATCGGTTTATATAGCAGCTATATCAAACCCTGGGCCGATTTGGCCCATTTACAATCCCAACCGACCTACACTAATTCCTTCAAAAGTTAGCGTGCTTTCGACAGACGGACGGACGGACATGGCTAGATCGACTTAAAATGTCATGACAATCAAGAATATATTGTATATACATTATGGGGTCTTAGACGAATATTTCGAGAAGTTACAAACAAAATGACGAAATTAGTATACGGTGGAGGGTATAAAAAGTTGTTGTATTAAATTTTGAAGTTTTTAAATTCGAGCTCAAGGTCTTTTTGAAAAAGCAGTCCATTGAAATATTGACAAATGAATTACTCTCATCCAAAATTGTTATTCAAAACAACAAAAATGTTTCCCAAAACAGCAGTTTTTGTCTGCTGAAAATGGGAAATTATACATTACTGCTGTTTCAGCAAACATAAGTCTGATGTATTAGCAAAGCTTTTGGTCAGCTTAATCAGCAAACAAAATCTGCTGTTTTCGTCCATTGTGATGTCTGTTCTAGCCAGAGGGACAGCAAAGCGGTAGACCTCTTTAAGTCTAGATTAAGCCACATATTTTTGGAATGCTCCCTCTTTGTGACCATCTATAATTCGTTTTCCTTGGGGCCTGGATCTGAAAATTAAGCTGACATGTCGCTACCGGCATACCCACAGATTCTAGTTTCCCTGAAATATGTAAGGTAGTTCCTAGTCTCGCAAGCTCGCCCGCTTTACAATTCCCTGGGATATCTCTTTTGCCCGACGCCCAGAACAGGTGAATTACAGCCATCTCGTTGAGAGATCTGCGACAGCCGAGGGATTTAATGGCTGCCTGACTGTCTGAGAAGATATTTATGCCAATCGTCGTTTTGAAATTATATCTTAGCCATTAGGCCACTTCCTTAATTGCCAGGATCACCGCCTGATACACAATGCAGTGGTCCAGTAACCTTTTCGATATGACCAGTTGTAAACCTTTAAAGTACACCCCAAAGCCCACATAGTCGTTTAGTTTGGAACTTTCCGTGTCTATGTAACTTCTATTACCATGGATATCGAAGTTTCAATCCGTTCTTTCAGGAATGGTGGTAGAGTACTTTTTATCAAAAAGCGGCTCATGTAGGGTGTAATCCACACTGCCTGGAACATTGGACATTGTATCAAGGATAACACAGTGTTCGTAGCCGGCACATGACCAAAGAGAAAGCTCCCTTACGGCAATGGTCGCAGCAATTTGTCTAGCCACAATGTCCAGAGGCATTAGATATAGCATTTAATTCAGTGCATCAGATGGGGTCGTCCTCAGTGCGGCTGTGATGTACAAACAAGCCATCCTCTGGATCCGGTTGAGTATGGAACAGTAGGTGGACTTTTGAAGCGTAAGAATTGCCTTTCTTGCCATTTCCAAAATGTTGGATTTGAAGTTCAATTTCCTGTCTAGCAAAACACCCAAGTATTTTGCGCTTTCTGTAAATGGAACATTCTCTCCACCCAAGGAGACAGGTGCCACTGTAGTCAAATTGTATCTCCTGCTGAAAAGAACTACTTCTGTCTTTCACGGCTTAACACCTAGACCGCTTTCGGTAGCCCCTTTCGCTGTTGTACGTAGAGCTTTCTAAAGTGTATCTCTTAGAGTGCTGGGAAACTTCCCCCTAACTGCAATTGCCACGTCATCAGCATACGCAACCACTTTTACACCTTTTTCTTCCAGAGACAATAATACATTGTTAATGGTTATATTCTAAAGTAAAAGAGACAGTACACCTCCTTGAGGTGTTCCTCTGCTGACCCATCTTTTTAGATCCACAGATCCCAAGGCTGCCGTAATGCATCCTTTAGTAAGTAAGTTATTAATAAACTTTCTTACGGTAGAGTTGATGCCTAGAAATTCCAACTCCTTCATGATTGACGTCGGATTTACATTATTTGAAGCACCTTCAATGTCAAGAAATGCTACCATCGTATATTACTTGACAGCGAGAGAAGCCTCTATCTAGCCGACTAGGTCGTGAAGGGCTGTTTCAGTGGATTTTCTTTTACTATATGCATGCTGCTGCCGCGACAGGTGATCTTCAGGGATCCTTGCCCTAAGATATGTTTCCATCAACCTCTTAAGAGTCTTCAGCATAAAGGAGACTGACTTATAGGACGAAAATCGTTCGCCTTCGTGTGGTAGGGTTTTCCTGCTTTCGGAATGAAAATGACATTCGTGTCCCTGTGGTAGGGTTTTTCTGCTTTCGGAATGAAAATGACCTTCGTGTCCATCCATCCCACAGGTGTATATGACATTGTAATACAAGCAGAGTATATCTCACTAAGCCAGGGAACCAGTCTGTCAGACACAGCTTTTAATTCAACCGGTGATACATCATTAGGGCCTGGCGACATAAAGAGTTGAATCTTTTTGTCGCCCAAAGGATTGTCGCCTCAAACACAATTTCCCTAATAACCTCCGACAAATGCATACCAGTGACAACCTCTTCTGGCGCCATGTTGTCCGTTGGAGAATTTTCCGGGGATATGTGTATCAACGAGTAGTTCTAGTGTTTCTTCACAAGACATTGTCCATATATTCTTTGACTTCTGAATATACCCCACCGTAATAGGTCTCGAGGATAGAATCTTCCTTAGCCTAGAGGCGTCAGATGTATGCTCCACTGAGTTGCAGAATACTACCCAGGATTTGTTCTGAACCTTTCTCAACTCACCCTTATATTTTCTTAGCTCAGCCTTATAGATGTCCCAATCGTGTGGTTCTCTTGTGGCGTTTGCTCTGTTGAAGATTTTTCTGCAGTCCCTCCTTAGACCAACTAGCTCTGGGGTCCACCTTCGGGGGGCTTCACACTAGGACATGCTGACACAAGCGAGTCATTCAGAATCTTCGTGATTCGCTTGATCACTGAATCGATTAACAAATGACCAAATTATTACAACACTAGTCCAAATCGGGCGAACATATATATGGAAGCTACATCTAAATCTGAACCGATTTCTATGAAATTCACCAATAATGTTGAGACTTATAAGACAGTCCCTCTTGCAAATTTTCGTGAGAATCGGTTTTCAAATGACGATATAAATACGATTTTAGTACCGGACAACTATATATATGGGAGCTATATCGAATCTGAACCGATTTTTCCAATTTCAATAGGCTTTGTCTCCAGGGCAAAAAAAATTTTGTGCCAAATTTGAAGACTTTGTACACAAATTAACATGGACAGACAGACAGACAGTCGGACAGACTGACGGGCATAGCTAAATCGTATCAGAAAGTGATTCTAAGTTGATCGGTATACATATCAATGGCTCTATCTCTCTTTCTTTTGGTTGTTACAAACAAATCTTCTTACATATAAAAATCAATTTGTGTTTGTTTGAAGGTTTGTTTGTTTGTATGTTTGTGTGTTTCTTATAGACTCAGAAACGGCTGAACCGATTTTCTTGAAATTTTTACAGATGGTGCATAATGATCCCGTGGTGAAAATAGGGTACTAAATTTTTTGATATTTGAAGGGGGGCGGACCCTCCCCTTACCCTAATTTTCAAAAACGCCAGATCTCGGAGATGGGTGGTGCGATTTAATCGAAATTTTGTGTGCTCTCATATGGTAACCTAAAAATAAAAATTTGGTATCCAAATTTCGGATGGGGTACCTAGGGGGGGCTGGACCACCCTAAAACCTACCAAACATACATTTAGACCAATCACGACAATATGGGACTCAAATTAAAGGTATTTACGATAAGAAAACGTATCTGATATCCAATTGTCGGACCAAGTGCTAGGGGGATCACCCCAAGCCCCAAAACACCCCTGAATCGGATATATTTACCGACCATGGCAATATGGGACTCAAGTGAAAGGTGTTTGCGAGTAGAATACGAATCTGATATCCACATGTGGGACCACGTTTCCCTTCCCCAAAGCACCACCAAAACTGGACTTATTTACTGACCATGGCAATATGGGGCTTAAATAAAAGGTATTTGAGTGTAGAATAGGAATCTGATATCCAAATATGTGACCAAGTGTTTGGGGACCGCCTCTCACCAAAAACATCCCCCAAAGGGGACAAATTTACGACCATAGCAACATGGGGCTCAAATGAAAGGTCTTTGGGAGTAAAGCACGAATTTGATATCAATATTCGGGAAAAGTGTCTATGGGGCCACCCCCACAACACCACCCATATAGTAAGTATTTTCTGACTATTGCAATATGAGGCTCAAATAAGAGGATTTTTAAAGTGGAACACGAATCCGATATATATTTTCAAGGCCAACTCACTGAGTGGCCGCCTATCCCCCAAAACACCCTCCAAGCCGGTTATGTTTGCCGACTATGGAAATATGGGGCTCAAATTAAAGGTATGTGGGAGTAGACCACGTATCTGATATCAGCATGAAGGGCCAACTGTCTAGCGGACGTTCCACCACCATAACAATCCCCAAATAGGACGTATTTGCTCATCAAGACAATTTGGGTCTTAAAGAGTGGATCTAAATAACTTTTGGAGTGGATCTGCTGACTTTTGCAATAAGGAGTTTAAATGAGATTAGAAAACGATTTTGATACCCAATTTTAAGGGCAATGGCAATATGGGGTAAAAATAAATGATATATATAGATATATGAGAATAGAGCACGTTGCTGATATATTTTCCGGGCTTAGTCTTTTGGGGACCACCCCAATCCCCAAAACATTCCTAAATCTGGCATATTTACCGACTATGTCAATGTGGAGCTTAAATGAAAGGTATTGGGGGGGTAGAGCAAGAATTGATACCCATTTTCGGGACCAATTTTCTGGGGGTCTACCCCTTTCCCAAAATACCTCACAAACAGCTATTTTTTACTGACCTTCGCAATATGGGGCTCAAATAAAGGTATTTGGTAGTAGAATACGAATTTTATATCCAAATGTAGGACCATGTATTTAGGGCATCACCCCTTCCCCAAAGGGTTAAAATTTTTCGACTATGCCAATATGTGGCTCAAATGGGAGGTATTTGAGATTAGAAAACGAATTTGATAACCTATTTTGGGGCCATGTGTTTGGGGGACGCCTCATCCTGTAAACTCTTCTTAAGACAGTGGCAATATGGGGTTTTAATAAATGGTATTTTAGAGAAGAGCACGATGCGGATATTTTTTCAGGGCCAAGTATCCGGGGGACCACCTCTCCCCCGAAAACACCACTAAATCAGACATCATGAGAATATCGGTCTGAAATGAAGTATATTAGGAATGGAGTACACCTTACATCCAAACTTAAATTCGTAGACCAATAAATATCATATGGGATTCAGACAAAGGCACTTATATTGTTAAACTGTTAGTCAAGTTAGCATGGTATTTCACTATAAGATCTTTAAATGTCGAAAATAAATATTCCAAGGAAACTTTTGTTCCATATAAAGTAAAAGAAGACGCAGCGGAGCAGGCCCGGGTCAGCTAGTACAGTTATAATACCCTGTACCACAGTTGTGGTATAGGGTATCAATAAATTAGTAACCACCCAATTATTCCACCATTAAATTGACAAACGAACATTCGTTGAAGTTTATAGAAGCAATCCTCGTTATAATCCATTGACAGACCATAAGTAAGTGCCTTCACTTTCCTGTCGAAACTTTATGGTATTTACGTCAATTTCAGTGCAATCATTTCATTCTAATAGGCATACATATTTCCATATTCCTTTCCCTTTTACTATGTGCCATCGAATGTTTACTGCACAGGAATAAGCAAAATCATAAATCGTAGTGAATAGTTTCTCTCTAACGACTCTAAGTGGCTAACATTGTCCCATAATAGAATACACAAACCACAATGTTGATACTTGAAGTTATGTATAACAGTTGGAAAACTAGCTCCATGCCCAATCGACTAAGGCAAGGATACTGTGCATCAACGCCCCGATGGTTTGTTAGTTGCTCAACATTGTTAATCGAATAAAAGGGAACTACTGGCAAATACCTTGATAAAGTATGCTTAAACAATTTCAACAAATAAACATAAATTGCTCAAACTCTTGAATGTGGTGTTCTAAACTTTATGAATGTTCAAACTTGCTGAGAAGATTTCAATTATAAATTCAGACATAAGGATGTATTGCCTTTTTATACTTTCCACCATAGAATAGGACGTTTACTTGTTGTGCCATTATGTTTGTATACAAATTTGAATTTATTCCTCCAAATATAATATGTGATGTATCTTATATATTTGTTCCGTATAGACTCAAAAACGGCTGAACCGATTTTCTAAAAATTTTCAAAGATTGTGTAGATTGGTCTGGAATGAAACGTAGGCTATATAATTTTTTGATATGGGGAGGGGGACGGACCCTCCTCCTTACCCCTAAAGTACTACCAAAAAATAATAGTGGACTGATCCGGACAATATCCGATTCAAATGAAAGGTATTCAAGAGTAGAGTACGATTTTCATGATAAAAGTTGAGTTCATGTACATGGGACCCAGCCCCAAAACCTCTTAAAATAGGTTTATTTGACGATCATGACAATATGGGACTCAAATGAAAGGTATTCAGGAGTAGGTTACGAGTATGGTCAGGAAGTAGGAATAGGCTTTATAATTTACTAGCTGACCGGGCCCGCTCCGCTGAGCCTTCTTTTACTTTATATAGAACAAAAGTTTCCTTGGAATATTTATTTTCGACAATTAAAGATCTTTTAGTGAAATACCATGCTACGAAAATAGTATATCGCTAGACTAATAGTTTAACAATATAAGTGCCTTTATCTGAATCCCACATGATCTTTATTAGTCTACGAATTTAAGTTTGGATGTAAGGTGTACTCCATTCTTAAAATACTTAATTTCTGCCCGATATTCTCTCCCCCAGATACTTGGCCCTGAAAAAATAACAGCATCGCTATCTTCTCTCAAATACCATTTATTAAAACCCCATATTGCCATTGCCGTAAGAGGAGTTTACAGGATGAGGCGTCCCCCAAACACATGGCCCCAAAATAGGTTATCAAATTCGTTTTCTAATCTCAAATACCTTTTCAGTTGAGCCACATATTGGCATGGTTGAACATTTTTTTCCCTTTGGGGGTGTTTTGGGAAAGGGGTGATGCTCTAAATACATGGTCCTACATTTGGATATCAAATTCGTATTCTACTCCCAAATACCTTTATTTGAGTCCCATATTGCGATGGTCTCTAAAAAATTCCTTTTAGTAGGGTATTTTGGGTATCAATTCATGCGAAAATGGGTAAAAATTCTTGCTCTACCCCCCAATACCTTTCATTTAAGCTCCACATTGACATGGTGGGTAAATATGCCCGATTTAGGGGTGTTTTGGCGATTGGGGTGGTTCCCCAAACACTAAGCCCGGAAAATATATCAGCAACGTGCTCTATTCTCATATATCTATAAATCATTTATTTGAACCCCATATTGCCATTGGCCTCAAAATTGGATATCAAATTCGTTTTCTAATCTCATTTGAACTCCTTATTCCAAAAGTCAGCAAATATGTCCGGTTTGTCTTGGTGAGCAATTACGTCCTATTTGGGGGTTGTTATGGTGGTGGGACGTCCGCTAGACAGTTGGCCCCTAATGTTGATATAAGATACGTGGTCTACTCCCACATACCTTTAATTTGAGGCCTATATTTCCATAGTCGACAAACATGACTGGCTTGGGGGTGTTTTCTGGGATTGGCGGCCACTCAGTGAGTTGGCCTTGAAAATATATATCGGATTCGTGTTCCACTTTAAAAACCCTCTTATTTGAGCCTCATATTGCAATAGTCAGCAAATACTTACTATTTGGGTGGTGTTGTGGGGGTGGGGTGGCCCCATAGACACTTTTCCCGAATATTGATATCAAATTCGTGCTTTACTCACAAAGACCTTTCATTTGAGCCCCATATTGCTATGGTCGTAAATTTGTCCCCTTTGGGGGAAGTTTTTGGGGAGAGGCGGCCTCGCAAACACTTGGTCCCATATTTGGATATCAGATTCGTATTCTACATTCAAATACCTTTTATTTAAGCCCCATATTTCCATGGTCAGTAAATAAGTCCTGTTTGGGGGGTGTTTTGGGAAAGGGGTGGACCGCCAGAAACGTGGTCCCACATTTGGTTATCAGATTCGTATTCTACTCGCAAATACCTTTCATTTGAGTCTCATATTGCTATGGTCAGTAAATATATCCGATTTTGGGGTGTTTTGGAGCTTGGGGTGGTCCCCCTAGCACTTGGTCACCACGTCATTATGCACCATTTGTGAAAATTTCAAGAAAATCGGTTCAGCCGTTTCTGAGTCTATAAGGAACACAAACATACAAACAAACAAACAAACCTACAAACAAACACAAATTGATTTTTATACATAAGATTGATTGATAACGGAAAGGGTCGGACCCTGCATCGTTACCCCTAAAAACACCACCCAAAATCAAAAGAGGATCGATCGGGACAATATAGGTATCAAATGAAAGGCATTGGAGAGTGGAATACGAATATGGGTCGAATATTTGGGTCTTAATACCCATCGGGCCGCCCAACCCCAAAACATCCCCAAACAGTCATATTGGACGTTCATTTAAATATGGGGCTTAAATGAAAGGTATTTGAGAGTAGATTTCGAATCTGGCATACAAAATCAGATCGAAGTATTGGTGGTCACACCAGCCCTCAAAAACGCCATTAGACCCATTATGACTATATGATACATGGCTGAACCGATTTTCTTAAAATTTTCATAGATTGTGTACGTTTTTCTGGAAGGAAACATAGGCTATATAATTTTTAGATATCGGGTGGAGGTGGACCCTCCCCCTTACCCCAAAAAACACCACCCATATCCGAAAGGGGTCCGATGGGCACAATAAGGGTATCAAATGAAAGGTTTTGGAGACCAGAAAACGAAGGTGGTATTAAAATTTGGGTCCAAGTAACGGGCGCCGGTGGCCGCTCCAGCCCCAAAACACCCATAAAACGGTTCGTACTTACCGGTCATGGCAATATGGGGCTAAAATTTAAGGGATTTGGAAGTGCATCACGAATTTGATATCCATATTTGAGTCGAAATGTCTGGGGTGTCATCCCTCCCCTAATGAGAATATTACCCTAAGGAAGGACATTACTACCAAGAACCGAGAAGGTACAAATTCTCACACATCAATAAGTGCTTTTCGATTCAAGTCTAAACTCAATGGCAAGAGACCTTTTTTTACAGCCGAGTCCGAATGGCGTCATGCAGTGCGACAACTTTTTGGGGAAAATTTTTAAAATGACCGTGCATGGCATTGTACCTCGCAAATGTCGCCAACATTAAGAAGAGATAAACACCGTTTTGCATAGTAGCTATATCGAAATATGGATATTGAGTGGTCTAATAAGTACAAGTCATTGTTCAATTTTGTAGAACAAAATATTAGTCTTTTTGGTAGCCATATCCAAATATAGACGCTATCTGAACCATATACGACACGGATGTCGAAAAGCCTAACATAAGTCACTGTCCCACATTTCGGTGAAATCGGGTTATAAATGCGCCTTTTATATCCCCAAAACCTTAAATCGAGAGATTGGTCTATATGGCAGCTATAACCAAATCTGGACCGATCTGAGCCAAATTGAAGAAGAATGTCGAAGGGCCTAACACAACACACTGTCCCAAATTTCGGCGAAATCGGACAATAAATGAGCCTTTTATATCCCCGGTATTTCGATGTATTGCAAACGGAATGACAAAATGAATACGCTCCTAGGTGTATAAGATTCTATCGGCCGAACTTAACGGTGATTTTTGTTCCAAAATTCATCCCTGACTCTATAATAAAGGGTAAGTTTGAACATTGCCTCATTTGGGAAAAATGTACCCAAGCTCAAAATATAAATCGATATACCGATTTTACTTCTTCAGGACACCTGAGGCATGTTTGTAATTTGATTTCGAAGAAATTTGTGAGGTTGGGTTATATTGTGAATGGTAATTTTTATGAGTTAAGTTTTTCGGGGTGTTATCACTAGTTGTTTATTTTGTCCAAATGTCATCTGTGAAAGTGAAAAGTGTTCAGTATACTCTGCCATTTCATCATGAAAAAACTCACAAATGAGCAACGACTGCAATTCGTTAATTTATTATCGAAATACGTGCTTTGGGACAACAGCTCGATTGAAATCCACTGTCGAAAAATTGTGCTCAGCGAGCAGGCTCTTTGTTATACCCACCACCGAAGGATGGGGTATATTCATTTTGTCATTCCGTTTGCAATACAGCGAAATATCCATTTCCGAACCTATAAAGTATATATATTCTGGATCAGCGTAAAAATCTAAGACGATCCAGCCACGTCCGTCCGTCTGTTTGTTGAAATCACGCTACAGTCTTTAACAAGTAAAAGCGTGCTAAGTTCGGCCAGGCCGAATCTTATATACCCTCCACCATGGATCGCATTTGTCGAGTTCTTTTCCCGGCATCTCTTCTTAGGCAAAAAAGGATATAAGAAAAGAGTTGCTCTGCTATTAAAACGATATCAAGATATGGTCCGGTTCGGACCACAATTAAATTATATGTTGGAGACCTGTGTAAAATTTCAGCCAATTCGTATAAGAATTGCGCCCATTGGGGCTCACGAAATAAAATAGAGAGAACGATTTATATGGGATCTGTATCGGGCTATAGACCGATTCAGACCATAATAAACACGCTTGTTGATGGTCATGAGAGGATCCGTCGTACAAAATTTCAGGCATATCGGATAATAATTGCGACTTCTAGGGGTCAGGAAGTCAAGATCCCAGATCGGTTTATATGGCAGCTATATCAGGTTATGAACCGATTTAAACCTTATTTGGCACAGTTGTTGAAAGTAAAAATAAAATACGTCATGCAAAATTTCAGCCAAATCGGATAGGAATTGCGCCCTCTAGAAGCTCAAGAAGTCAAATCCCCAGTAGGTCAGTGTAGGTCGGTTGGTATTGTAAATGGGCCATATCGGTCCATAACCTGATATAGCTGTCATATCAACCGATCTTGGGTCTTGACTTCTTGAGCCTCTAGATGGCGCAATTCTTATACGATTTGGATGAATTTTTGCACGACGTGTTTTGTTTTGATATCCAACAACTGTGCCAAGTATGGTTCAAATCGGTTCATAACCTGATATAGCTGCCATATGCCTGATATATATGCCACTGATCTTGGGTCTTGACTTCTTGAGCCTCTAGAGGGCGCAATTTTTATCCGATTTGAATGAATTTTTGCACGAAGTATTTTGTTATGATATCCAACAACTGTGCCAAGTATGGTTCAAATCGGTCCATAACCTGATATAGCTGCCATATAAACCGATCTGGGATCTTGACTTCTTGAGCCTCTAGAGGTCGCAATTATTATCCGATTTGAAATTGTACGACGGTCGAATCGGTCTATAGTCTGATACAGCTCCCATATAAATCGATCTCTCCATTTTACTTCTTAAGCCCCCAAAGGGCGCAATTCTTATTCGAATTGGCTGACATTTTACACAAGTCTCCAACATATAGTTTAATTGTGGTCCAAACCGGACCATATCTTGATATCGTTCTAACACCAGAGCAAATCTTTTATTATATCCTTTTTGGCCTAAGATGAGATGCCGGGAAAAGAACTCGACAAATGCGATCCCTGGTGGAGGGTATGTAAGATTCGGCCCGGCAGAATATATATTTGGATATAGCTGCCATATAGACCGATCTCTCGTTTTAAGATTTAAGGCCCATAAAAGGCGCATTTATTGTCCGATGTTGCCGAAATTTGAAACAGTGAGTTAAGTTAAGCTCCTTGACATACTTCTGGAATTTGGACCCGATCTGTTCAGACTTGAAAATAGCTGCCATATAGACCGAACCGCCGATTTAGGGTCTTAGAGCCATACAAGCCACATTTATTATCCGATTTTGCTGAAATTTGGGACAGTGAGTTGTGTTAGGCCCTTCGATATCTTTCTTCAATTTGGCCCAGATCGGTTCAGATTTGGATATAGCTGCCATATAGACCGATCTCTCGATTTATGGTAATAGGCCCATAAAATGCGCATTTATTGTCCGAATTTGCCAAAATATTCCCACATTTTGGCAGTGAGTTGTGTTAGGCTCTTCGATATTTTTCTGAAACTTGGCCCAAATCGGTCCATATCTGGATATAGCTGCCATATAGACCGATATCTCGATTTAAAGTCTTGGCCCCATAACAGGAGTATTTATAATCCGATTTCACTGAAATTTGGCACAGTTGACTTATGTTAGGCTTTTCGACATCCGTGTAGTAAATGGTTCAGATCGGTTTAATTTTTTTTTTTAGATATAGCTACTTAAAAGACCAATATTTTGTTAAACACATTTGAACAATGACTTGTACTTATAAGTATTTGGTTCAAATCGGAACATATTTCGATATAGCTGCTATGGGGCATAAGGTATGCATTTTCACCGGATTTTGACCAAAGGTGGTTTACATATATACCCGAAGTAGTTGGTATCCAAAGTTCGACCCGGGTGAACTTAACGCCTTTTTACATGTTTTTTTTTATAATTTTTATACCCACCACCGTAGGATAGGGGGTATATTCATTTAGTCATTCCGTTTGCAACACATCGAAATTTAAATTTCCGTCCCTACAAAGTATATATATTTCGGATTGTCGTAAAATTCTAAGATGATTTAATGATGTCCGTGTGTCTGTCCGTCCGTCTTTTGTAATCACTCTACAGCCTTCAAAAAATTGAGATTTTGAGTTGAAATTTGGCACAGACACGTATTTTTGATGCACGCTGGTTAAGTTCTTGAACGGGCCAAATCGGACCATATGTGGATATAGCTGCTATATAGACCGCTGAAATTTTTCGGGGTTTTCATATATACCCGAGGTGGTGGGTATCTAAAGTTCGGCCCGGCCGAACTTAATACCTTTTTACTTGTTCTTCTTCACCATTGTACCGGGTTTTGGAGGCTCTTCATTAAGTTATTCTAAAAAGGTAATTTCAAAGACCAATTCATCGATTCCAATAAAAATTTTGAATAAATGATGCAAATTTGAGTGTTTTATTCGATTTTCACAACAAACTATGCTTAAAATTAGCTACATGTGTGCCAAGTATTGTCCGATTTTGGGCATTGGGTCTATTTGTACCAATCTCCCTTATTTACTCCTTGAAGACAGAGTTTCTTAGGATTTCAATTGGTGAGTAACCATACAGCTCTTTATCGCCCCTTTTGATATCAAAAAAACCCCTTGTTTGCTCGTCCGAACTTAATGTGACTAATTGTGTGATTGTTTTTCATATATTTATGGTTACGATCTAATATAAGTACTTCACTTTCTTGTGTATACTTGGCAAAAGCTTGAGAATATCCCAAGGCTGATAAATAAGTAGAAAAGAATTAAAATCCATATTTATCATACACCCACAGCTCCATGATGTTCATTTGCGAACTTAAAGAACAGATAATAGGTACTCAAAACAAAAAATTTAAATTCTAATGCTATGTATTAAATAGCTTATTACGGTTTATGATTTGAATCTCTGAACTAAGGTAACTGGCCATCAATTACTGCTGTTAACAATGAAACACTCAATGAGTAGCAAAGGTGGGACGTATTCTATAAAAAAGAAGAAAAGACAGCTGTAATATACCGAATGTTATAAAAACTTGAACATTAGACCATGGACATGGAAATAGTGAAGGACAGGGCTATTGTAAGTATAATGTTTAACAAATACAAGTAAAAGCCAATAAGTTCGGCCAGGTCGAACTTAACCCACTATCTCAGGTATATATATTAGCCGCATTTCGAGAAAATCCTGGGAAATTGCACCATTAATAAACCCGCAGCAGCTACGTCGAAATATGATCCGATCTAGATTAAACCCAGCACGGATCTCCAGTTCTAACGCAGCTAGCTGTTCCAGATTTCAGGGAAATAAATATGCCATTTATGGTTGAAATATCTTAAATCGGGAGATAGATGTACACATAGTCCATAAAGTCTGCGTTCACCTGACAGACTTTTATGATTGGTTAAAGAACACAAAATAAAATCATAAATCAAATCAACTCTTTCACATATATTTTTTCTTCATATTCCTAACATTAAAAAACAAAAACAAAATTCAAAGTTTGGTTAAGCACTTTAACTCTAGAGCGATTTAAATATGATAACAATTAAATATAAGCACCACAAAATCTGCGTTCAGTAATTAAAAATAAACAAAAGAGTTATTTAAACACCAAATAAAAACATATTAACACATTCCTAATATTTGGTAGGATAGCCACGTTGTTTTAAGACTGCACTTAGTCTATTTGGCATGGAGTTTACCAACTTCTCTGTTTCCTCAGATGTTATTTTCGCCCATTCTGCCTGCATGACACTTCGTAACATCTCCTTGCTGGTTATAACGTACTGACGATTTTTTTTCTCCAATAGATCCCAAAGATGCTCAATGGGGTTGAGATCTGGTGATTGAGGTGGTGTTTTAAGCTGCTTTGGAGTGTTATATAGAAGCCAAAGCCTAACAACCTCCGATGTATGCTTTGGATCGTTATTTTGTTGGAATCAAAATGTCGTTGATAACCCTAGTTAAGCAGCACTTGGTTTCAATTTTTTTTTTCAAAATATTAAGATAACCCCATTTATCCATTTTGAACTCAATAAATTCTAATTGACCCACTCCACTAGCAGCCATACATCCCCACACCATAACTCCATCACCACCGTGATTCACTGTTCCAACTAAATTTTGTTTTTCCAGCTCAGTTCCGGACTTGCGCCACACTATTTGCCGACCTTTAATGCCAAAATTACAGAATTGGCTCTCGTCGGAGAAAATAATATGTTTGCAGAATTCAGGAGGCTTATTGATGAAAGTATTAGCGAATGCAATCCGCTGTTGTCTGTTTATGACTGAAATATACGGCTTTCTTCGAGCAACTCTTCCATGAAATCCAGCTCTATGTAATATTTTTCTGACAGTTTCGGCACAAATGCTTTTTTTAAACATTGTTTTAATATTTTCAACAATTTTGGTTGATGTTATACGAGGGTTGTTGCTTGCCGTATTAATCACTTTGCGCTCTTCTCTAACGGATAATTTTTTTGCACGCCCAGGCCGAGGCTTTGATGTTATAAAGGCGGTTTCTTTGTAATTATTAATTACGCACTGGACAAATGTTCCACCAATATTTCTAAAGCTTTGTCCTTCTTTCCACAATTTAATAATTATTTTACCCACCACCGAAGGATGGGGGTATATTCATTTTGTCATTCCGTTTGCAACACATCGAAATATCCATTTCCGACCCTATAAAGTATATATATTCTTGATCAGCGTAAAAATCTAAAACGATCTAATCATGTCCGTCCGTCTCTCTGTTGAAATCACGCTACAGTCTTTAAAAAAAGAGATATTGAGCTGAAATTTTGCACAGATTCTTTTTTTTTTGTCCATAAGCAAGTTAAGTTCGAAGATGGGCTATATCGGACTATATCTTGATATAGCCCCCATATAGACTCATCCTCCGATTTAGGGTCTTAGGCCCATAAAAGCCACTTTTATTATCCGATTTTGCTGAAATTTGGGACAGTGAGTTACGTTAGGCCCTTCGACATCCTTCGTTAATTTGGACAAGATCGGTTCAGATTTGGATATAGCTGCTATATAGACCGATCCTCCAATTTAGGGTCTTAGGCCCACAAAAGCCACATTTATTATCCGATTTTGATGAAATTCGGGACAGTGAATTGTGTTAGGCCCGTCGATATCCTTCGTCAATTTGGCCCAGATCGGTTCAGATTTCGATATTGCTGCCATATACACCGATCCTCCGATTTAGGGTCTTAGGCCTATAAAAGCCAAATTTATTATCCGATTTTGCTGAAGTTTGGGACAGTGAGTTGTCTTAGGCCCTTCGACATCTTTCTTTAATTTGGCCCAAATATGTTCAGATTTGGACATAGCTGCCATATAGACCGATTTCTTGATTTAAGGTTCTGGGCCCATATAATGCTCATTTATTGTCCGATGTCGCCGAAATGTAGGACAGTGAATTAAGTTAAGCCCCTTGACATACTTCTGCAATATCGCACAGATCGGTCCAGATTTGGATACAGCTGCCATATAGACCGATATCTAGGTTTTAGGTTTTGTGCCCATAAAAGACGCATTTATTGTCCGATGTCGCTGAAATTTGAGACAGTGCTTTGTGTTAGGCTCTTCGACACTTTTGTGCAACTTGTCCCAAATCGGTTCAGATTTGGATATAGCTGCAATGTAGACCTATATCTCGATTTAAAGTCTTAGCCCCATAAAAGGCGCATTTATAATCCGATTTCACTGAAATTTGATACAGTGACTTATGTTAGGCTTTTCAACATCCGTGTCGTATATGGTTCAGATCGGTTTATTTTTAAATATAGCTACTGTACTTATTAGTATTTGGTCCAAATCGGAACATATTTTGATATAACTGATATGGGACATAAAGTATGAAATTTTCACCGAATTTTGATGAAAGGTGGTTTACATATATACCCGAGGTGGTGGGTATCCAAAGTTCGGCCCGGCCGAACTTAACGCATTTTTACTTGTTTTTCTTTTAGATATGCATATATCCTTTCCTTTAGTTTCCATGTTTCCAAATTTATTAATTAAAACAAGTAAAAGCGTGCTAAGTTCGGCCGGGCCGAATCTTATATACCCTCCACCATGGATTGCATTTGTCGAGTTCTTTTCCCGGCATCTCTTCTTAGGCAAAAAAGGATATAAGAAAAAAATTGCTCTGCTATTAAAACGATATCAAGATATGGTCCGGTTCGGACCACAATTAAATTATATGTTGGAGACCTGTGTAAAATTTCAGCCAATTCGTATAAGAATTGCGCCCATTGGGGCTCACGAAGTAAAATAGAGAGAACGATTTATATGGGATCTGTATCGGGCTATAGACCGATTCAGACCATAATAAACACGTTTGTTGATGGTCATGAGAGGATCCGTCGTACAAAATTTCAGGCATATCGGATAATAATTGCGACCTCTATGGGTCAAGAAGTCAAGATCCCAGATCGGTTAATATGGCAGCTATATCAGGTTATGAACCGATTTGAACCTTATTTGACACAGTTGTTGGATATCATAACGAAATACTTCGTGCAAAAATTCATTCAAATCGGATATGAATTGTGCCCTCTAGAGGCTCAAGAAGTCAAGACCCAAGATCGGTTTATATGGCAGCTATATCAGGTTATGGACCGATTTAAACCATACTTGGCACAGTTGTTGCATATCATAACGAAATACTTCGTGCAAAAATTCATTCCATTCGGATAAGAATTGCGCCCTCTAGAGGCTCAAGAAGTCAAGACCCAAGATCGGTTTATATGGCAGCTATATCAGGTTATGGACCGATTTGAACTATACTTGGCGCAGTTGTTGGATATTATAACAAAACACGTCGTGCAAAATTTCATTCCAATCGGATAAGAATTGCGCACTCTAGAGGCTCAAGAAGTCAAGACCCAAGATCGGTTTATATGGCAGCTATATCAAAACATGGACCGATATGGCCCATTTACAATACCAATCGACCTACACTAATAAGAAGTATTTGTGCAAAATTTCAAGCGGCTAGCTTTACTCCTTTGGAAGTTAGCGTGCTTTCGACAGACAGACGGACGGACGGACGGACGGTCATGGCTAGATCGACATAAAATGTCACGACGATCAAGAATATATATACTTTATGGGGTCTCAGATGAATATTTCGAGTAGTTACAAACAGAATGACGAAATTAGTATACCCCCCATCTTATGGTGGAGGGTATAAAAAAACACGCATAACTATCACTTGTTATGATAATGAACTGAAACTGATCAAAAATAAGAACAAGCATCATAAAAAGTAACGGTACTTTGGAAGTAAACAAAGTGAACTCAGACTTTTTGGTTGTCATAATTTCTTCTTATGAGACAAAAGTACCGTTAAAAAAAGCAAACGCAATTTTGTATTTTGTGTTAGTTTTCTAATTTAAGAAATATAAAGAAACAACATATACAACAAAACTTAACTTTATTTTTATATGTTATTTTTATACCCTCCACCATAAGATGGGGGGTATACTAATTTCGTCATTCTGTTTGTAACTACTCGAAATATTCGTCTGAGACCCCATAAAGTATATATATTCTTGATCGTCGTGAAATTTTATGTCGATCTAGCCATGTCCGTCCGTCTGTCCGTCCGTCCGTCCGTCCGTCCGTCCGTCCGTCCGTCCGTCCGTCCGTCTGTCTGTCGAAAGCACGCTAACTTCCGAAGGAGTAAAGCTAGCCGCTTGAAATTTTGCACAAATACTTCTTATTAGTGTAGGTCGGTTGGTATTGTAAATGGGCCATATCGGTCCATGTTTTGATATAGCTGCCATATAAACCGATCTTGGGTCTTGACTTCTTGAGCCTCTAGAGTGCGCAATTCTTATCCGATTGGGATGAAATTTTGCACGACGTGTTTTGTTATAACATCCAACAACTGTGATAAGTATGGTTCAAATCGGTCCATAACCTGATATAGCTGCCATATAAACCGATCTTGGGTCTTGACTTCTTGAGCCTCTAGAGTGCGCAATTCTTATCCGATTGGAATGAAATTTTGCACGACGTGTTTTGTTATGATATCCAACAACTGTGCCAAGTATGGTTCAAATCGGTCCATAACCTGATATAGCTGCCATATAAACCGATCTTGGGTCTTGACTTCTTGAGCCTCTAGAGTGCGCAATTCTTATCCGATTGGGATGAAATTTTGCACGACGTGTTTTGTTATAACATCCAACAACTGTGATAAGTATGGTTCAAATCGGTCCATAACCTGATATAGCTGCCATATAAACCGATCTTGGGTCTTGACTTCTTGAGCCTCTAGAGGGCGCAAATCTTATCCGATCAGAATGAATTTTTGCACGACGTGTTTTGTTACGATATCCAACAACTGTGCCAAGTATGGTTCAAATCGGTCCATAACCTGATATAGCTGTCATATAAACCGATCTTGGGTCTTGACTTCTTGAGCCTCTAGAGGGCGCAATTCTTATCCAATTTGAATGAATTTTGGCACGTAGTATTTTGTTATGATATCCAACAACTGTGCCAAATATGGTTCAAATCGGTTCATAACCTGATATAGCTGCCATATAAACCGATCTGGGATCTTGACTTCTTGAGCCTCTAGAGGTCGCAATTATTATCCGATTTGCCTGAAATTTTGTACGACGGATTCTCTCATGACCATTAACATACGTGTTTATTATGGTCTGAATCGGTTTATAGCCTGATATAGCTCCCATATAAATCGATCTCTCTATTTTACTTCTTGAGCCCACAAAGGGCGCAATTCTTATTCGAATTAGCTGACATTTTACACAGGTCTCCAACATATAATTTAATTGTGGTCCAAACCGGACCATATCTTGATATCGCTCTAATAGCAGAGCAAATCTTTTCTTACATCCTTTTTTTGCCTAAGAAGAGATGCCGGGAAAAGAACTCGACATATGCGATCCATGGTGGAGGGTATATAAGATTCGGCCCTGCCGAACTTAGCACGCTTTTACTTGTTTAATCATTAAAAATGAAATTGTCACATGAACGAAGACTTTATGGACTATGTGTATATGACACATATATTCAAACATAATCCGATCTGAACGATTATTCGCACGGACGACAAAGGTTCTTATACAACTTATTTTGCTAAATTTCAGCGAAATCGGGTAATAAATGCGTCTTCTATTTGCCTTAGACCTTATATTGGGAAATCAGTCTATATCAGGGCTATATCAATATATTTTTCATACTGGACCATATTCGATATGGAAGTTCACGGTTCAAAAATAATTTCCATGTCGACTTTCAGCGAAATTGGGTAATAAATGATGCTTCTATGGGCCCAAGACCTTTAATTGAGAAATCGGTATGTATGGCAAAAATGCAAATTTGCCCATGAACATTCCATTTAGAAACAAGGACTATGTGTATAAACTGTTATAAACTTCTCACATATCAATGAGTGCTGTCCGATTCAAGTTTAATATGAATGAAAAGGGGCCTCCTTTTTATAGCCGAGACCGAACGGCGTGCCGCATGGCGACACCTCTTTGGGGAGAAGTTTTTGTATGGTAAAGAACCTTATAAATGTCGCCAGGATTGGGAGGGGAGCCAGGATTCAAACCCACGCGTTCAGTGTCATAGGTGGACACAATAACCTCTGCGCTACGATAGCTTCCATGGTATGTGTGGTAGCTATATCCAAATATGGTCTGATCTGAACCATGCTCGGTGCAAGTAGGTTAGGTTAGGTTGGGTTGGATATTAATCCACCCCATGGCACTATGGACATACACCTTAGTCAGTAATCGGCTTGTTGTGCGCTTTAAAAACTAACAAGTAGAAGCGTGCTAAGTTCGGCCGGGCCAAATCTTATATATCCTCCACCATGGATAGCACTTGTCGAGTTCTTTGCGCGGTAACTCTTTTTAGGCAAACGAAGAATAATGAATAAGAACTGTTATGCTATTGGAGCTATATCGAGTTGTAATCCGATTCGGACCATAAATTATTCAAAAAATTTCAAAGTCAAATCGGACGAGAATTGAGTCCTTCAGAGGCGCAAGAAGTCGAGACCCAAGATCGGTTTATATGGCAGCTACATCCAAACAAGGACCGATTTGGCCCATTTACAATCCCAAGCGACCTACACTAAAAAAAGTATTTGTGCAAAATTTCAAGCGTCTAGCTTTAGAAGTAAGCGTGCTTTCGACAGACAGACGGACGGATGGACATGGCTAGATAGACATAAAATCTCATGACGATGAAGAATATATCTACTTTATGAGGTTTTCGATGCATATTTCGAGTTGTAACAAACAGAACGACGAAAGTAGTATACCCCCATCCTATGGTGGAGGTTATAAAAATTAACCTTGAAACGAAAAAATTATGTTAGGAATTCCGTGCTGCTTATAAAATCTTTAATTGTTTTCCATACCACTCCCCTAAGTTGCTTCTTGTATGGTATTGTGTCCCCACCTAACAACAGGTGTTTTTAAGTCGCGAAAGCCGTGCTATGACATAGGAAATGCTCCAACGTTTCATCATCTTCCCCACATGCCCTACAAATTCTATCTATCGCACCGATTTGGCATAAGTGAGCTCGTAGTCCTATGTGTCGCGTTATGATACCAATAGATATACTGACCTCCTTCTTGCTTCCTTTCAGTAATAGCCTCGTCTTTTCACGATCTGGATCCCCCCATAGGATTTTCGCCGTCCTACCGTCCATGCGCATTCGTCGCCCACACAAAAAGCTTTGGGTTAACCAAGTTTATTGACGGCAGTCGTCTGGCCTTCACCGCTAATTCGTCTGCCCTTTCATTTCCCCTTACTCCGTTATGGCCCGTCACCCAAACGATGCGGATTTTGCTATCCTCAGAGAAGGCGTTCATCTCCTGTTCGATACCGTCCTGGTTGTTATTGCCCTTATGGCAATTGTACTGTCGGTAAAGATGTTCACACTCGACGTCCTCGCGTTAGCACCACACCACTTCACGCATTCCGTGATAGCTCGGATCTCCGCCTACAGTTCCGTGATAGCCCAGATCTCCGCCGCAGTACAGTCAGTCAAGCAGCCATTGGACATAGTACCAAGGATAATACAGTGTTCGTAGCCGCCACATGACAAAGATAAACCTCCCTTAGCCTCACGGCAGAGGTCGCAGCAATTTGTTTAGCCACAGCGAGACCTTGGCAGCGAGACCTAGTCGGCTACGTTTCAGGGCTGTTTCAGTGGATTTGCCTTCACTATATGCATGCTGTTGCCAAGATAGGCGATTTCCGGGGATCTTTGTCCTAAGATATGTTTCCATCAACCTCTCTACAGTCTTCACCATAAAGGATGACAGACTAATAGGACGAAAATCTTTCGTCTTCGTATGGTAAGGTTTCCGGCATTTGGAATGAAAATGACCCAATACACCCGCCAGAGCGTATACTGCAGGTGCAGATACGGAAGTCATGGTCTTTTAAACTTTTGTGGGGGTATTGAACACAAGGGGATCTGTTTCAATTTTTTTTCATTTTTATACGCTCCACCATAGGATGGGGGTATACCAATTTCGTCATTCCGTTTGTAACGCCTTGAAGTATGAGTCTATTACCCCATAAAGTATATATATTCTTGGCCGTCATGACATTTAAGTTGATCGAGCCATGTCCGTCCGTCTGTGCGACTGTTCGTCCGTCCGTCTGTCAGTCGAAAGCACGCTAGCTTTCGAAGGCGTAGAGCTAGGAGCTTGAAAAAATACTTTATTGTAGGCCGATTGGGATTGTAAATGGGCCGAATCGGTTCATGTTTTGATATAGCTGTCATATAAACCAATCTTGGGTCTTGATTTCGTGAGCCTTTTAAGGGCGCAATTCTAATCCGATATAATTGTAATTTTGCACATACTGTTAAGGAATGACTTCCAACAACTGTGCTAAGTATGGTCTAAATCGGTTCCTAACTTGATATAGCCGCCATATAAGCCGATCTCCCGATTAGACTTTTTGAGCCTCTAGAGGGTGCAATTCTTATCCGATTAGGCTGAAACTTTGCACGTGGTGGTATCACTTCCAATAACTGTGCTAAGTATGGTTTAAATCCGTTCATAACCTGATATAGCTGCCATGTAAGCCTATCTCCCGATTATAGTTCTTGAGCTTCTAGAGGACGCAATTTCTTTCCAATTAGGTTGAAATTTTGCATAGGTCGTTTTGGAATATCTTCCAACAACTGTGGAAAGTATGGTCTAAATCAGTCTATAACCTGATTTAGAAGCCATATAAACCGTTCTCCAGATTAGGCTTTTTGAGCTTCTAGAGGGCGCAATTCTTACCCGATTTGGATGAAACTTTGCTCGTGGTGGTATCACTTCCAACAACTGGTATCACTTCAAATCCGTTCATAACCTGATATAGCTGCCATGTAAGCCTATCTCCCGATTATACTTCTTGAGCTTCTAGAGGGGGCAATTCTTATCCAATTTCATGGCAGGATTCAAACCCAGACGTTCAGCTTTATAGGCGGTCATGCTAACCTGCCACTGACTGTAAAGCTACCTTTTATACCGCATTCATGGCATCGGGAGCTCTTTGGTACCCAAGTACGGCTGCTCACTCCATCCATGGAGTGAGCAATGGTTTACCATTGCACTGCTATACTTTCGGGACAGGAAGTGCTTTCTTCAAGCAATTGGGATTAGCAGTGTGGAGTATGTAGTTCAAACTTCGTGCGAGGAGTTTGAAATACACGCTGAGCCAAAATTCATCTAAATCGGATAATTAATGCAGCTTTAATGAGCCTAAGACCTCAAATAGTGATATCGGACTATATAAAACAAGTAAAAGCGTGCTAAGTTCGGCCGGGCCGAATCTTATATACCCTCCACCATGGATCGCATTTATCGAGTTGTTTTCCCGGCATCTCTTCTTAGGCTGAAAAGGATATAAGAAAAGAGTTGCTCTGCTATTAAAACGATATCAAGATATGGTCAGGTTCGGACCATAATTAAATTATATGTTGGAGACCTGTGTAAAATTTCAGCCAATTCGTATAAGAATTGCGCCCATTGGGGCTCACGAAGTAAAATAGAGAGAAGGATTTATATGGGATCTGTATCGGGCTATAGACCGATTCAGAACATAATAAACACGTTTGTTGATGGTCATGAGAGGATCCGTCGCACAAAATTTCAGGCATATCGGATAATAATTGCGACCTCTAGGGGTCAAGAAGTCAAGATCGGTTTATATGGCAGCTATATCAGGTTATGAACCGATTTGAACCTTATTTGACACAGTTGTTGAAAGTAAAAATAAAATACGTCATGCAAAATTTCAGCCAAATCGGATAGGAATTGCGCCCTCTAGAAGCTCAAGAAGTCAAATCCCCAGATCTGTTTATATGAAAGCTATATCAGGTTATGGACAGATTTCAACCATACTTGACACAGTTGTTGGATATCATGACGAAATACTTCGTGCAAAAACTCATTCAAATCGGATAAGAATTGTGCCCTCTAGAGGCTCAAGAAGTCAAGACCCAAGATCGGTTTATATGGCAGCTATATCAGGTTATCGACCGATTTGAACCATACTTGGCACAGTTGTTGAGTATCATAACAAAACACGTCGTGCGAAATTCCATTCCAATCGGATAAGAATTGCGCCCTCTAGAGGCTCAAGAATTCAAGACACAAGATCGGTTTATATGGCAGCTATATCAGGTTATGGACCGATTTGAACCATACTTGGCACAGTTGTTGGATACAATAACAAAACACGTAGTGCAAAATTTCATTTCAATCGGATAAGAATTGCGCACTCTAGAGGCTCAAGAAGTCAAAACCCGAGATCGGTTTATATGGCAGCTATATCAGGTTATGAACCGATTTGAACCATACTTGGCACAGTTGTTGGATATCATAGCAAAACATGTCGTGCAAAATTTCATTACAATCGGATAAGAATTGCGCACTCTAGAGGCTCAAGAAGTCAAGACCCAAGATCGGTTTATATGGCAGCTATATCAGGTTATGTACCGATTTCAACCATACTTGGCACAGTTGTTGGATATTGTGACGAAATACTTCGTGCAAAAACTCATTCAAATCGGATAAGAATTGTGCCCTCTAGAGGCTCAAGAAGTCAAGACCCAAGATCGGTTTATATGGCAGCTATATCAGGTTATGAACCGATTTGAACCATACTTGGCACAGTTGTTGGATATCATAACAAAACACGTCGTGCAAAATTTCGTTCTGATCGGATAAGAATTGCGCACGCTAGAGGCTCAAGAAGTCAAGACCCAAGATCGGTTTATATGACAGCTATATCAGGTTATGGACCGATTTGAACTATACTTGGCACAGTAGTTGTATATCATAGCAAAACACGTCGTGCAAAATTTCATTCCAATCGGATAAGAATTGCGCACTCTAGAGGCTCAAGAAGTCAAGACCCAAGATCGGTTTATATGGCAGCTATATCAAAACATGGACCGATATGGCCCATTTACAATACCAACCGACCTACACTAATAAGAAGTATTTGTGCAAAATTTCAAGCGGTTAGCTTTACTCCTTCGGAAGTTAGCGTGCTTTCGACAGACAGACGGACGGACGGACGGACGGACGGACGGACAGACGGACGGACATGGCTAGATCGACATAAAATGTCGCGACGTTCAAGAATATATATACTTTATGGGGTCTCAGACGAATATTTCGAGTAGTTACAAACAGAATGACGAAATTAGTATACCCCCCATCTTATGGTGGAGGGTATAAAAATCAATACCTAAATAGACCATACTCTACACGGAGTATGAGTATCAGCAGCCACCATCGAAAACGGCTTTGTAGTTGGAGAAAATATGACAATTGTCGATAGGCCTTCTTTGGGTCGTTTACAGGATTTGACGCATTGTGAATGATGGATTTATCAGGTCTCAAGCCACATTGATAGGTCAAAACCAATTCAATGACTTTGATTTTGATCTTTCACACAGTACGCTTGAAAATATTTTGTATGCAATGAGAAGAAATCTTTTTTTATGCAGTCGGCACATAATGTCTTGTCTCTATTCTTATGTACGAGTTTCCACTCACCGGTTATGAGTTATATCCAGATCGCGCAGATGGGCTGCTACACACGCCTCATTAGCGTGTCCCAATCGATTTTAAAAAGTTTAGCTTATAATTCATCGGTTTGATATTTAGTTCTTTCCTAGAATTTTCAGACTTCATTCCGACTCCTTCGCCCACACTAATGTTTTTCCGTTTCTATTTTTTTTTGCTGCAGATTAGTCGATTGACATATTCTTCCGATACCTCTATATCGCCTGGCGCGTTGCTAATGACTATAGACCGTATTGACTGCATGCCTCATGTTGTTGTTGTAGCTGTGTGTTGTACATTGAGGCGGCAACTCTAGCCGACGAAGGACTCTGTCGATAGGGTACGTGCAATCGGCTGACATGGCTGCATGCCTTATTCTTGGTTTTAGTGGTATCTCGGCAATCCTGGTTGTTCCATGTGGTGTGAGAGGCTTTTGATATCCAAGTGCTGATTTCGACGCATTTAACATGTAGTGGGCGATGGTTTGAAATTGCGCTGCTATGGCATCAGGACTAGGAGTGCTCTCATCAAGCTATTGGGTCAATCGAGTTTGACTTTTATGCGGATTGTGGCAGACCTCCAATCAATCAGATATCTAATCTATGTCTCGCCTACCCAGAAGTCCACACCTCAGAATTCGGACATTCCAGACTACTGCAAATTCAAACCAAGATTTGTCTCAGTATTCGGAAATTCCAGACTACTGTAAATCCAACTGAAGATTATCTCTAGGGTAATTATAAGAGTTTTTAAATTAATTTACTTCATTTGATAAAATTATACTTTTGCTATTCAAAAGAAGTAATCAAGATGAAATAATCAAACTTTATATGACACTTCTTTAGTTGTGGGTGTAAATTAGTTGGCTACAAATACTCAAAATATCCCTATGACGTTTTAACACCCACTGGAATCGCAGCTATTCATCCGCCATATGCAAGGCATATGGACAATTTTCGTTTTTTTTTCAGTTCATCTGAAGGGATGTCACTCCTTTTCCCTCACATTGACAAATTAAAAAAGTAATTCATAAAAGATTAATCCAGGTACATCATTCACCTGTCACATGCTTCTCTATCCAATTTGACCTCAATATGATCATGTGTGTGTGTGTGTGCGATGACGTATTTATTGTAGCCACCTTTGCTTTCTAAACGTGAGGGACTTCTCACTACACATTTCATATTAAAAAAAAAATAATTTTTTTCAACTTCCGCATGAATGAGCAATTTGGTTAAACGTTCAAAAATCTTAGTCTGTGTTCCAACATAGCGGAGTCTAGTGACGATGGAAGGTGCCACAATTTAGATGAGAATGTGTTTGTGACCGAAAAGGGTGTCATTTAACCGACAAGTGTTTTGTTGTGGATTGGATTTTAATTAAAAATATTTTAATAGGATTCGTTGCATTTTGTAATTGCTTGACCATATTAAAAATAACTCTGTATGGGTGAAGTATTAATACATGGCTGTGTGTATGTGTGTCTCTCACATTAATGACTATGCAAATATTGAGATATGGATGTCACTTTCGCAATTTTTGTATGTTTACTCACATATTTTATTAATTTTGTTTGCAGGTGTCTGATAGACGGACACAGCTCATATCCTTGGAGATACACTGCGAGAAATTCCTAAGCAATTGCAAATTTGTGTTTATACTCACCACCATGGGATAGGTGTATATTGATTTAGTCATTCTATTTGCAACACATCGAAAAATCCATTTCTGACCTTACAAAGTACATATATTTCGGATAGTCGTGTAATTCTAAGACGATTTGACGATGTCTGTGTCTGTTGTTATCACTCTACAACTTCCAAAAATTGAGATATTGAGCTGATATTTGTCACAGATACGTCTTTTTGCTGCTCGCAGTTACATTTTTGAATGGGGCAAATCGGACCACATTTGGATATAGCTGCCATATGGACCGATCTCCCGATTTAGGGTCTGAAACCCATAAAAGCTGAATTTAATTGAATCACTGGGTTGTTTTAAGCCTCCCAACATCCGACCCAAATATGGTTCAGATCGGACCATATTTTGATAGAGCTGCCATGTAGACCAATCTCCCGATAAAGGGTCTGAAGCCCATAGAAGCTTTATTTATCACCCGATTTCGTTGAAATTTGAAACAGTTGTTTAAAGTCCACCGAGATCAGACATTAACTAAATAAGGTTCAAATATGGTTTGGATCAAACTATATTTAGATAAAGCTGCCATATAGACCGATTTGCCGGTTTAGGGCCTGAAATCCATAAAAGCTTCATTTATTATCCGATTACGCTAGAATTTGAAACAGTGAGCTGTTGCAAGCCTCCTAACATCCGACACAAATATGGTTCAGATCTTTATTATTTACCCGATTTCGCAGAAATTGGAATTATTGAGTTTTTCTAATCTTCTGACCCAAATATGGTTAGGATCGTACGATATTTAGATATAGTAAGAGCGTGCTAAGTTCGGCCAGGCCGAATCTTATATACCCTCCACCATTGATCGCAATTGTCGAGATCTATGCGCGGTATCTCTTTTTAGACAAATATAATATTGAATAAGAACTGTTATGCTATTGGAGCTATATCAAGTTATAGTCCGATTCGGACCATAAATGAATGCTGAACATTGTAGGATCCATTGTGTAATATTTCAGTTCATTCGGATAAGAATTGCGCCTTGTGGGGGCTCAAGAAGCAAAATCGGGAGATAAGTTTATATGGGAGCTGTATCAAGCTATTAATCGATTCAGACTATATTAGACACGTATGTTGAAGGTCATGAGAGAAGCTGTTGTACAAAATTTCAGCCAAATCGGATGAAAATTGCGCCCTCTAGAGGTTCAAGAAGTCAAGATCCCAGATCGGTTTATATGGCAGCTATATAAGGTTCTATACCGATTTACGCCATACTTAGCACAGTTATTGGAAGTCATAACAAAACAACTCATGCAAAATTTCAGCCAAATGGGATGAGAATTGCGCGCTCTACTGGCTCAAGAAGTCAAGATTCAAGATCGGTTTATATGACAGCTATACCAGATTATTAACCGATTTGAATCATACTTAGCACAGTTGAAATTGATGACAAAACACTACGTGCATAATTTCAGTTAAATCGGACGAGAATTTCTCCCTCTAGAGGCTCAAGAAGCCAAGACCCAAGATCGGTTTATATGGCAGCTATATCAAAACATGGACCGATTTGGCCCATTTACAATACCAACCGACCTACACTAATAAAAAGTATTTGTGCAAAATTTTAAGCGCATAGCTTTACTCTTTCGAAAGTTAGCGTGCTTTCGACAGACAGACGGACATGACGATCAAGAATATATACACTTTATGGGGTGTTAGACGCATATTTCGAGGTGTTACAAACAGAATAATGAAATTAGTATACCCCCATCCTATGGTGGAGGGTATAAAAAAAGGATTTATTGCCTGATATCGCTGAAACTATTACTTGTAAAAATAAAATATGATCCAGACCAGAGCCTATTTAGATATAACTATGAATATGGTAGTGGAGTTATAATGAAATAGGATGATTAATATTGGGTTGCCCAAAAAGTAATTGCGGATTTTTTAAAAGAAAGTAAATGCATTTTTAATAAAACTTAGAATGAACTTTAATCAAATATACTTTTTTTAAACTTTTTTTCTAAAGCAAGCTAAAAGTAACAGCCGATAACTGACAGAAGAACGAATGCAATTACAGAGTCACAAGCTGTGAAAAAATTTGTCAACGCCGACTATATGAAAAATCTGCAATTACTTTTTGGGCAACCAATATATCCATAGTGGTGGGTATCCAAAGTTCGGCATTGCCGAGCTTAACACGTTTTTACCCGTTATACCCACCACCATAGGATGGGGGTATACTAATCTAGTCATTCAGTTTGTTACACCTCGAAATATTGATCTAGGACCCCATAAAGTATATATATTCTTGATCGGTTCGAAATTCTGATCCGAACTAGACACGTCTGTCCGTCCATCTGTCAAAATCACGATAGCGGTCGAACGCGTAGAGTTAGCCGCTTGAAGCTTTGCACAGATACTTTATATTGATGTAGGTCGTTGGGCAATCTCCAACAAATGGGCCATATCGGTCCAGATTTGGATATAGCTCTCATATAATCCGATCTCCCTATTTGACTTCTTGAGCCCATGGAAGCCACAATATTTGTCAGATTTGGCTTAAATTTTGCACATAGTATTCTGTAATGATTCCCAACAACTGTGCCTAGTGCGGTTCAAATCGGTCAAGAACATGATATAGCTCCCATATAAACCGACCTCCCGATTTGACTTTTTGAGCCCTTATAAGCCGCGATTTTTTCCAATTTGGCTGAAATTTTGCATATATTGTTCTGTTATGACTCTCAACAACTGCGCCAAGTACGGTCCAATTCGGTCTATAACTAGATATAGCTCCCATATTTTAGCGGAATCGATGGTGGTGGGTTTAATTTTTATTTTTATTTGCCCGTTAGGGCGAAGATATTTTTCTAATGATATGATGATTTATTTTTCGATATGAGCTTAATGATCGATTTTTTTTTATACAATGGAAAAAATGAAAGTCACAGGAGATACACCAAACCAACCATGATTTGACGCGTTTCGACCCCTTGGTAAGGAGGTAGTCATCATCAGAAATCTTTTGGTGTGAAGTCTTCAAAGGTCGTACATTGGTAGGCTGCAGTTGTCTCGAAATTTGTCCAAGCCCATGACCTTAGAGCATAGAGGAGATAATTTTCTCTTATTCGTGTGTGCTCAATGATAAGAGACCAATCCTAAGGCGATACCACTTGTAACAAATAAAAAGGCGTTAAGTTCGGCCGGGCCGAACTTTGGATACCCACCACCTCGGGTATATATGTAAACCACCTTTCATTATAATCCGATGAAAAATTCATAATTTATGACCCCTTGGCAGCTTTATCGAAATATGGTCCGATTTGGACCAAATTCGACACGGATATTGAGTGGCCTAATAAGTACAAGTCATTGTTCAATTTAGTAGAACAAATTATTGGCAGCCATATCCAGATATAGACCGATCTGAACCATATACGACACGGATGTCGAAAAGCCTAACATAAGTCACTGTGTCAATTTTAGAGAAATTGGATTATAAATGTGTCTTTTATGGGACCAGACTTTAAATCGAGAGATCGGTCTATATGGCAGCTATATCCAACCTAAACTGTTCTGGGCCAAATTAAAGAGGGATGTCGAAGGGCCTAACACAACTCACTGTCCCAAATTTCGGCCAAATCGGACAATAAATGCGCCTTTTTTTGGGGATGTACCAAAACCTTAAATCGAGAGATCGGTCTATATGGCAGCTATATTCAAATCTATACCAATCTGGGCCAAATTGAAGAAAAATATTGAAGGGCCTAACATAACTCACTCTTCCAAATTTCAGAAAATCGGATCATAAATGTGGATTCTATGGGCCTAAGACCTTAAATCGGCGGATCGATCTATATGGAGGCTATATTAAGATATAGTCCGATATAACCCATCTTCGAACTTACCTGCTTATGGACAAAAAAAAAAATCTGTGCAAAGTTTCAGCTCAATATATCTATTTTTAAAGACTGTTGCGTGATTTCAATAGACAGACGGAAAGACAGACAGACAAACGGACAGACGGACGGACATGGCTAGATCGTCTCAAAAATTTCGCTAACATTAGTGAAGGGATAACCACCGCTGAAAATATTTCCGAAATAGTTTCCTTAATGTTCGAAGTAAAGCATTCAGCGTTAATGGCGGAGATGCAAAGGACTGCACCACGGTAGCCACCGCCCAAATGTAGTGTACTAACAACTAACACTTTTACTTGTTCTTAACCTGAACAAGTAAAAGCGTGCTAAGTTCGGCCGGGCTGAATCTTATATACCCTCCACCATGGATCGCATTTCTCGAGTTCTTTTCCCGGCATCTCTTCTTAGGCAAAAAAAGGATACGAGAAAAGATTTGCTCTGCTATTAGAGCGATATCAAGATATGGTCCGATTCGGACCATAATTAAATTATATGTTGGAGACCTGTGTAAAATGTCAGCCAATTCGAATAAGAATTGCGCCCTTTGGGGGCTCAAGAAGTAAAATAGAGAGATGGATTTGTATGGAAGCTGTATTGACTGATTCAGACCATAATGAACACGTATGTTGATGGTCATGAGAAGATCCGTCGTACAAAATTTCAGGCAAATCGGATAAAAATTGCAATCTCTAGAGGCTCAAGAAGTCAAGTCCATAGATCGGTTTATATGGCAGCTATATCAGGTTATGGACCGATATAAACCATACTTGGAACAGTTGTTGGATATCATAACAAAAAACCTCATGCAAAATTTCACTCAAATCGGATAAGAATTGCGCTCTCCAATGGCTCAAGAAGTCAAAATTCAAGATCGGTTCATATGGCAGCTATATCAGGCTATTGACCGATTTGAACCTAATTTTAACACAGTTATTGGAAGTCATAGCGAAACACGGCGTGCAAATTTCATTCCAATCGGATAAGAATTGCGCTCTCTAGAAGCTCAAGAAATTAAGTCCCCAGATCTGTTTATATGACAGCTATATCTGGTTATGAACCGATTTGAACTATACTTGGCGCAATTGTTCGATATCATAACAAAACACGTTGCGTAAAATTTCATTCCAATCGAATAAGAATTGCGCCCTCTAGAGGCTGAAGAAATCAAGACCCAAGATCGGTTTATATGGCAGCTATATCAAAACATGAACCGATTTAAACCATACTTAGCGCAGTTGTTGGAAGTGATACCAAAACATCACGTGCAAAATTTCAATCGGGCTAGAATTGCGCCCTCTAGAGGCTCAAGGAGTCGAGACCCAAAATTGGTTTATATGGCAGCTATATCAAAACATGGACCGATATGACCCATTTACAATACCAACCGACCAACTTCAATTAGAAGTACTTGTGAAAAATTTCAAGCGGCTAGCTTTACTCCTTCGGAAGTTAGCGTGTTTCCACAGACAGACGGACGGACGGATGGACAGACGGACGAACATGGCTAGATCGACATAAAATGTTGCGACGATTAAGAATGTATATACTTTATGGGGTCTCAGACGAATATTATGAGTAGTTACAAACAGAATGACGAAATTAGTATACCCCCATCCTATGGGGGAGGGTATAAAAATCTTATTGTTTACATGATTGAAGTGGAGCATAATTTATTTGAGTCCCATCATGACGGGAAAGCTGTTCCAACTTGTAATTCCGTTTGTAACAAGTCATTATATATATTTCCGGTCCTACAAAGAAGGGTCTTGAACCCATAAAAAGCGGATTTATTATCCACCACCATATGCTTCAATTTAAAACAGTTAATTAAAAAAGAACATATAAAATAGATGATTTTTATACCCAACACCGAATGATGGGGGCATATTAATTTTGTCATTCCGTTTGCAACTCATCGAAATATCCATTTCCGACCCTGTAAAGTATATATATTCCTGATCAGCGTAAAATTCTAAGACGATCTAGCCATGCCCGTCCGTCTGTCTGTTGAAATCACGCTACAGGCTTTAAAAATAGAGATATTGAGCGAAACTTTGCACATATTCTTTTTTTGTTCATAAGCAGGTTAAGTTCGAAGATGGGCTATATCGGACTATATCTTGATATAGCCCCCATATAGACCGATCCGCCGATTTAAGGTCTTAGGCCCATAGAATCCACATTTATGATCCGATTTTGCTGAAATTTGGAAGAGTGAGTTGTGTTAGGCAAGTCGATATCCTACTTTAATTTGGCTCAGATCGGTACGAATTTGGATATAGCCGCCATATAGACCGATCTCTCGATTCAGGTTTTGGGGTCATAAAAGGCGCATTTATTGTCCGATTTCGCCGATATTTGGGACAATGAGTTGTGTTAGGCCCTTCGACTTTTTATACCCTCCACCATAAGATGGGGGGTATACTAATTTCGTCATTCTGTTTGTAACTACTCGAAATATTCGTCTGAGACCCCATAAAGTATATATATCCTTGATCGTCGTGACATTTTATGTCGATCTAGCCATGTCCGTCCGTCTGTCCGTCCGTCCGTCCGTCCGTCCGTCCGTCTGTCTGTCGAAAGCACGCTAACTTCCGAAGGAGTAAAGCTAGCCGCTTGAAATTTTGCACAAATACTTCTTATTAGTGTAGGTCGGTTGGTATTGTAAATGGGCCATATCGGTCCATGTTTTGATATAGCTGCCATATAAACCGATCTTGGGTCTTGAATTCTTGAGCCTCTAGAGTGCGCAATTCTTATCCGATTGGGATGAAATTTTGCATGACGTGTTTTGTTATGATATCCAACAACTGTGCTAAGTATGTTTAAAATCGGTTCATAACCTGATATAGCTGCCATATAAACCGATCTTGGGTCTTGACTTCTTGAGCCTCTAGCCTGCGCAATTCTTATCCGATCAGAATGAAATTTTGCATGACGTGTTTTGTTATGATATCCAACAACTGTGCTAAGTATGGTTCAAATCGGTCCATAACCTGATATAGCTGCCATATAAACCGATCTTGGTTCTTGATTTCTTGAGTCTATTGAGTGCGCAATTCTTATCCGATTGAAATGAAATTTTGCACGACGTGTTTTGTTATTATATCCAACAACTGTGCCAAGTATGGTTGAAATCGGCCCATAACCTGATATAGCTTCCATATAAACCGATCTGGGGTCTTGACTTCATGAGCCTCTATAGTGCGCAATTCTTATCCGATTGAAATGAAATTTTGTAAGACGTGTTTTGTTATTATACCCAACAACTGTGCTAAATATGGTTCAAATCGGTCCATAACCTGATATAGCTGCCATATAAACCGATCTTGTGTCTTGACTTCTTGAGCCTCTAGAGGGCACAATTCTTATCCGATTTGAATGAATTTTTGCACGAAGTATTTCGTTATGATATCCAACAACTGTGCCAAGTATGGTTGAAATCGGTCCATAACCTGATATAGCTGTCATATAAACAGATCTGGTTATTTGACTTCTTGAGCTTTTAGAGGGCGCAATTCCTATCCGATTTGGCTGAAATTTTGCATGACGTATTTTATTTTTACTTTCAACAACTGTGTCAAATAAGGTTCAAATCGGTTCATAACCTGATATAGCTGCCATATAAACCGATCTGGGATCTTGACTTCTTGACCCCTAGAGGTCGCAATTAAAGGGTGATTTTTTTGAGGTTAGGATTTTCATGCATTAGTATTTGACAGATCACGTGGGATTTCAGACATGGTGTCAAAGAGAAAGATGCTCAGTATGCTTTGACATTTTATCATGAATAGACTTACTAACGAGCAGCGCTTGCAAATCATTGAATTTTATTACCAAAATCAGTGTTCGGTTCGAAATGTGTTCATTCACCGTAACGTTGCGTCCAACAGCATCTTTGAAAAAATACGGTCCAATGATTCCACCAGCGTACAAACCACACCAAACAGTGCATTTTTCGGGATGCATGGGCAGTTCTTGAACGGCTTCTGGTTGCTCTTCACTCCAAATGCGGCAATTTTGCTTATTTACGTAGCCATTCAACCAGAAATGAGCCTCATCGCTGAACAAAATTTGTCAAAATTTGAACACATTTCGAACCGAACACTGATTTTGGTAATAAAATTCAATGATTTGCAAGCGTTGCTCGTTAGTAAGTCTATTCATGATGAAATGTCAAAGCATACTGAGCATCTTTCTCTTTGACACCATGTCTGAAATCCCACGTGATCTGTCAAATACTAATGCATGAAAATCCTAACCTCAAAAAAATCACCCTTTATTATCCGATATGCCTGAAATTTTGTACGACGGATCCTCTCATGACCATCAATAAACGTGTTTATTATGGTCTGAATCGGTCTATAGCCCGATACAGATCCCATATAAATCGTTCTCTCTATTTTACTTCGTGAGCCCCAATGGGCGCAATCCTTATACGAATTGGCTGAAATTTTACACAGGTCTCCAACATATAATTTAATTGTGGTCCGAACAGGACCATATCTTGATATCGTTTTAATAGCAGAGCAACTCTTTTCTTATATCTTTTTGCCTAAGAAGAGATGCCGGGAAAAGAACTCGACAAATGCGATCCATGGTGGAGGGTATATAAGATTCGGCCCGGTCGAACTTAGCACGCTTTTACTTGTTTTTTCTATTTTGTTTAGATCGGTCCTGATTTGGATATAGCTGCCACATAGACCGATCTCCCGATTTAAGGTCTTTATGCATTTATTGTCCGATTTCGACGAAATTTAAAAATTGTCAGAGGTGGTTATCCCCTTCGCACGCCGCATAGTGGCCCGTTATATATAAACGGATATGTAAACGGCACATAAAAATAAGTGTTCAGCCTATGAAATGAATGTTTGAAAAGGGTGCTACGACTTTTAGGTGCTTAGTTATGGTTCATTAAAGTCAACATTTTTAGAAAAATGGTACTTATGGCTCTTTTTTACGCTTTAACATTTTAAAATAATCTAAACTAAAACTTTAAAATTAAATCTTTTCGAAATATTTTTTTCATAAAATATTTTCATCTTAATTCGTATCTTTTTATAAAATTTGATTTTATTATACGGAGAATTTGGTAACCTTTCCAATGGTCGACGATACCTTGACTGAAATCTTCAAAATATAAATTGTTGTAACTCCTTTTTCTCATAAACCGTTATAGATATTCCAGACATTTAGACATGTTTTTTTGTAGAGATCTATCTTTTGCAAAAAATTATGACGATCGGCTTATAAATGCTTATTTGGCAGCACGATGGTCGCCCCTATACCTACTAGGGTCTCCAAATTTTGCATGCTTATTGGAAACTATCTCCACATACACCATGTCAAGTTTCGTGTAGACATCTTCATCTGTTTAAATGTTATAGAATTATTCACAAGATTTTTTGACTGTGGGTCATGTCCTCTAAACACTTCTTGAACCATATGAAATGAAACATTTTTTGCCTCTAAACGAAAATGGAGCAAGCACGGACAGCTAAACTCTTATGATGATGAATTGTGGTGAACACAATTTTTCGATAAAACAGTGGATTTTCGTTGGAGGCCACCGTAAAAACGCATTTAGTTTGGTCGTGCCGAACTTTGGATACCCACTGTTGGAGGTCACCGTGGTGCAGAGGTAAGAATGTCCGCCTATGACGCCGAACACCTGGGTTCAAATCCCGGCGTAAATATGAGAAAAATTGGTTATCCCCTTACTAAAGCAGGCTACATTTGTGAGGTATCCTGTCATGTTAAAACTTCTCTCCCAAGTGGTGTCGCTATGCGGCACGCCGTTCGCACTTGGCATAAAAAAGAAGCCCCTTATCATTGAGCTAAAAAAAAACTTTAATCAGACTGCACTCATTGATATGAGTGGAATGCTCATGGGGAATTTAGTAGTAGTTTAGAAGATGGTTTCCTATTGAGTGATATCTGAAAGTTTGTTAAAGAATTGTTGCTGTATACGTATAAGAGGAAATAAGTTCTTTTATCGCAGTGTGTTTATTCAATTAATTACAATGGTATTATCTATGATTTTATTTGTCTAAGATGGGGAGTTACGCAGAAAAACTAATAGATATTGGCTAAGTATCACAAATTCATTCATAAATTGTGTTAATCCTGTGTGATGAAGCATTGCAACATTGTTGCTAAACATTTGCTACGCGCATACACCGTCAGTAAAAGCAAGCAATAGAACATTGGTTATTAGATGACAAAATGTAGAAAAAGTAAAAACGCGTTCAGATCTGCCTCAACGGTGATGTAATTTCCTTGGACGATATATTTGAGTAAGCGAAGCTCGAATGCAAATTTGTTATTATTGTTACAATAATTACGGTGTGATTGCGGTGACAAAAGAAAACCTGGAAGGAATGAAAGAGGTTTCCGATAGGATACCTGGGATGACACTTGATTTCGAGTGCGAGACATGGCTGCCAGAGGCGCAGTCTTGGATTGACGGAACTCTTTTATTGCCAACTGGGAGATCATACTATACAGATGGATAAAAGCTAGAGGAGAGAATGGGCCTGCAGGTCTAAATTTGTTGGTTTCATGTTACAATAATTACGGTGTAATTGAGGCGACAAAAGAAAACCTGGAAGGAATGAAAGAGATTTCCGATCGGATACCTGAGATGACACTTGCAGTCGAGTGCGAGACACTTCTGCCAGAGGCACAGTCTTGGATTGACGGAACTCTGGTATTCCCAACTGGGAGATCATGATATACAGATAGATAAAAGTTAGAGGAGAGAATGGGACTGCAGGTCTACATTGAGAATCCATGGACTGAATGACAGCCTGACCATGATACGATCGTGCAGGGCAGGCAGTGATCAGGGCGATCACGAAATGCGTGAGGTATTGTCGTGTTGTCGAGAGAACGTCGAGGGTGAACATCATTACGGACAGTAAACTGGCCATCAGGGCAATAACAAACAAGACGATAGGGTCACAAACAGTCTTGGAGTGTAAAAAGGAGGTTAACGCCTTCTGTGAAGATGGCACACTCATCATAGTTTGGTACCGGATCAGAGGTAGTAAGTGAAATGAAAGAGCAGTCGATTTGGCAGTGAATGCAGAAGGATTGCCGTCATAAACTAGGTTAACCCGAAGCCTTTCGGATCGACGCAGTCCGAGTTAAGGACGTGGGCGACGATGGCTCATGTAACACTGTGGAACTTCGAAACAGTCGGTAGGACGGCGAAACCGCTATGGGGTGATCCGGATCGTGAGAGGACGAGGCTGAAAGGACTGAAAGGAAGTAAGAAGGAGGATAGTGTAGCTTTTGGTATCATAACGGGACATATAGGACTACAAGCTCATTTATGCAAAATCGGTGCGGAAAGTGATAGCATGTGGGGAAAATGATAAGACGTTGGAGCATTTCCAATATGTTTGCTTGGGATCTTTGTGACATCTTCTCTGATCATCGTTATATTAGTTTCGGCCTTGGAGAAAATGCTGCAGAAGTAGTCCCTAGGCTAAACAGAAGAAAGGCGGATTGGCACAAATTCTGCGCGTCTATCTCTTCTAGACCAGAAAAGAAAGTGGAAACTGCGGAGGATATAGACATAGTGATCAAGCGAAGGACCTGAATGACTCGCTTGTGTCAGCATGTCCTAGTGTCAAGCCAATGGGCAAACAGTGACCGCCATGGTGGACCCCAGAGCTGGTTGGTGTAAGGAAGGACTGCAGAAAACTCTTTAACAGAGCAAAAGCCACGAGAGTTAAGAAGATATAAGGGCGAGCTGAGAAAGGCAAAGAAAAAATCCTGGTTAGAATTCTGCAGCTCCGTGGAGAATACATCTGAGGCGTCTAGGCTAGGAAGATTTTGTCCTCGAGACCTATTACCGTGGGGAATATTCAAAACTCAGAGAATGTATGGACAATGTCTAGTGAGGAAACACTAGAACTACTCATTGATACATATTTCCCGGGAAACTCTCCAACAAGCAAAGTGGCGACAGAAAAGGTTGTCACTGGTATGCATTCGTCGGAGGATATTAGGGAAATTGTGTCTGGGATGGAGGACGAAGGTCATCTTCATTCCGAAAGCAGGAAAATCCATATAGTAAATGCAAATCCACTGAAACAGCCCTTCACGACCTAACTTACTTACTAAAATATGCATGACAGCAGGCTTGGTATCTCTGAGTAACAGAGTAACACCTTAAGGAGGTGTACTATCTCCGCTACCTTGGAATATAGTCATAGTCATTAACAATACATTATTGTCTCTGAGAGATAAAGGTGTAAAAGTAGTCGCGTAAGCTGATGACGTGGCTATTGCGGTTAGTGGAAAGTTTCCCAGCACTCTAAGCTGGGAAGATCTACGTGCAACAGCAAAGTGGGCTGTCGAAAGTGGCGTAGGTATAAATACGTGTAAGACAGAAGTAGTTCTTTTCAGCAGGAGATACAAAATGCCTACAGTGGAACCTGTCTCCTTGCGAGTATAGAATGTTCCATTTATAGAAACCTGGGTGTTTCCAGGTATCTTGCGCTTCCAAATCCAAAGGAGCCATTGCCAAAAGTTAAGGGTTTAGACCGCGTGTCATGCATTGGGTATATACTGCAGTTATCAGACCTCTAATGCTATATGATGTTGTGGTCTGGTGGACGCCGCTTCAAAAGTCCACCTACTGCTCAATACTTAACCGGATTCAAAGAATGGCTTGATTGTGTATCACAGCCGCACTGAGGACAACACCACCTGATGCACTGAGTTTAATGCTACATCTAATGCTAAGGGAGCTTTCTCATTGGTCATGTGGCGGCTTTGGCCGCTTTTTGATAAAAAGTACAGTACCACTATTCCTGATAGAACCGATTGGAACTACGTTATCCCTGGTAACAGAACTTACATAGACTTCTATACCGATGGTTTCAAACTAAACGACCAGGTGGGCTTTGGGGTGTACTCTAAACATCTAGAACTGGTTATATCGAACCGATTGGTAACAGAAGTTATATAGAATTCTATACGGATGGTTGCAAACTAAACGACCAGGTGGGCTTTAGGGTGTACTCTAAAGTTCTAGAACTGGTTTTATCGAAGTGGTGGAATGGCTCAGATATAATGTCATAACGACGATTGACATAAATATCTTCTCAGACAGCCACGCCGACATTAAATCCCTGGAGAACGTATTTCTGAACATAAAAACCGCCCTCGACTGTCGCAGATCTCTCAATGATATGGCTGAACAGTTCAAAATCCACCTGTTCTGGGTGCCGCGCCATCGAATTGTAAAGCGGACGGACCAGGCCCGATGGACAACGAATGATAGATGGTCACAAAGAGGGGGTTGTGAGCATCCCAAAACTATGTGGCCCAATCTAGACTCGAAGAGGTCTACCGATTTGGCGTCATTGGCTAGAACAGATGTCTCCGTCATTGTGTCCATCACGACAGGTCATTGTCTAAGTGGAAAACATGCGGACAGACTGAAGATTGCCAGTAATGACTTGTTCAGAACCTGTGAGGACATCGAAGAAGAAAAGACTAAAGAACACCTTCTGTGAATGTGTCTCGCACTAGCAGTCAAAAGGAGTTCCGCTTTAAGTTCTCATTTTTTTGAGAACCGTCTGATTTAGCGGATGTAAACATTCGCAAGTTATTGGGTTTTTAAAGCGATCTGGATGGTTCAACGGTAGGAATTAGAAGACATCTTCCTTCTTCCGTTCCTGTGGTATCACAATGGACGGAAACGTCTAAGTGAGTCTGATGGCAGACTGCCACATAAACCTAACCTAACTTAACCTAGCTCGGTTTTCGCTGCTAACAGACACCAATGCGATACCAGACATGAACCAACTTAGGTGAGTGGTATGGAAAACAATTAAGGATTTTGTAAGTAGCACGGAAGTCCAATCTAAGATTTTCTTTTCCGAGTTTTATATCCACCACCATAGGATGGGTGTATACTGATCTAGTCATTCCGTATAAGTATATATATATTCTTGATCGTCTCGACATTCTGTGTCGATCTTCTCATGTCCGGCTGTCTATCAAAATAACGACAACTGTCATACGCGTAAAGCTAGCCGTTTGAAAAATTGAACAGGTACTTACTATTTGGGGATTGCAAATGGGCCATATCGGTTCACATTACGATATACAATAGTTCCCATAACCTGATATAGCTCTCATATAAACTGAACTCCAGATTTGACTTTTTGAGCCCGTGGAAGCCGCAATTTTGTCCTATTTTGGTAAAATTTTGCACTTAATGTTCTGTTATGACCTCCAACAACTGTGTTAAGTACGATCCAAATCGGTCTGTAACCTGATATAGCTCCCATATAAACTGATTTCCAGATTTGACTTCTTGGGCCCCTGGAAGCCACAGGCAGAAATTTTCGTGTGGTATTCTGTTATGGCTTCCAACAATTGTACTATTGGCTTCCAACAATTTAGCCAAATCGGATAAAGATTGCGCCCTCTAGTGGCTGAAGAAGTCAAGATCCCAGATCGGTTTATATAACAGCTATATTAGGTCATGGACCGATTTGAACCATATTTGGCACAGTAGTTGGAAGTCGTAACCAACAACTTTATGCAAAATTTCAGCCAAATCGGATGAGAATTGCGCCCTCTATTTGGTCCAGAAGTCAAGATCCCAGATCGGTTTATATGGCAGCTATATCAGGTTATGAACCGATTTCAACCATACTTAGCATAGTTGTTGGAAGTGACACCACGTGCAAAATTTCAGCCAAATCGGATACGAATTGCGCCCTCTATCGGCTCAAGAAGTCAAGATCCAAGATCGGTATATATGACAGTTATACCAGGGTGTGAACCGATTTCAAGCATACTTAGCACAGTTGTTGGTAGTGAAACCAAAATACCACGTGCAAAATTTCAGCCCAATCAGATAAGAATTGCGCCCTGTAGATGCTCAAGAAGTCAAGACCCAAGACCGGTTTATATGGTAGCTATATCAAAACATTGATCGATTTGGCCCATTTACCGACTCACACTTATCGGAAGTATTTGAGCAAAATTTCAAGCAGCTAGCTTTTCTCCTTCGAATGTTTGCGTGCTTTCGACAGAGGGACGGACATGGCTAGATCGATTTAAAATGTCTAACGATCAAGAAAATATATACTTTATGGAGTCCTAGACGCATATTTCGAGGTGTTACAAACGGAATGACGAATTTAGTATACCCCCATCCTATGGTGGAGGGTATAAAAGCTTGAAAATGTTGCAACCCTCAAAGTGAATCCAATTGAAGTACTTGGAACATGTTGTGTCTTTAACGCCTGTTTTTTTACGGTATTGGGAAAACCAAGCAGAAACTCTCTCTTCTATTTCTCATCCTCTTAGAGGGTGAACTAAAGTCCTTAAGATTTTTTATGTAAAAATTCAAGCTGTTTTAAAATTTTCTACTTGTGACAACGAAATTACTGTGCCTCATAGCATTACCTAAAGGGTTATGTTTAGCAACATTGTATCTCAACATTATTTACAAAGTTTCGTAAGGTGAAGCAACATTTACGATTTCAAAACAATGCGTTTCCATACGCAACAGGATGTTTTGCTCCTCTATAGACGCCTTATGAAGTGTGGGTGGGAAATGATTGTGTGTGTGTGTGTGTGTGTGTAAGTGTAAGTTAGTGTCTGCAACAACACAAATACAGTGAACAACGCATGCTCTACAACAAACATTTGCGATTCGTTTGTGAATTTTCATTCTGTTTTACTGCTATGTGTGTGTGTGTGAGTGTTTGTGTGGTCCTCCATGCGAAACTCTCTGAGTGCCATGGTATTTGTTTGCCAATGAAGAAGGCAAACATTTTTGCTGATTTTGAATATAAAACGTTGTCACTGAAACGTTTCAACCTGAGTTATCTTTGCGTCGTCAGCCTGTTGCGTTACACGCTAAAATAACCAAACGGACTACAGAAACTTTAACAAAAGCATATCCTGTGGTCTGGATTATAGACAGTTAAAATTTGAAAAGTGAAAACCATAGAGAAACAAAGAAAATAAACAAAAATTCTGATTTAAAGTGTTTACAGTGAAAAGAAGTTTAGGAAAAAAGTAAAAAAAAACGCTGGCTGGAAAATTGTATGTGAAGATAATTTTTGTTAAAATTTAAATTGGTATTTAAACTTGTTTTAGGTTGGAATTTTAGTTGAAGGATGATATAAAATTTCTGTGTTGACGACTTGAATCTAAGACTTTTCAAAAGTATTTGTGAATAGTGATTGTGTGCGTTTTGTGATTTATTTTTGAATTAAACAAAATTTTTGCAAATTCTAGGCATAGGTCCATTTAACGTGATTAATAAGTGAATTTCACACTTGAGTGCTTCTGACGACAAACAAAACAAAATCAGCGAAGTGAAAAGCTTGAATAGCTGAGTCTTAAATTGAACCTCCCGTTTTGAGAAAATATCATCTAAGGCGCCAATTCAAAATTAGCCTGTGTGCCGCTTATCCATTCGATTGCAGACGCTGCCGCTCTCGCATTCACCAACGTTTATTGGATTAATTTATCACCCATCATTTATTTGTAAGTATCGTAATTAAGATCTGCAAGTGTTTTTCGTCTCAATACTCGTTTTGTTTTTCCATTACACTCCGTTGGCTTAGTGTTGTGCCATTTTTAGTGTCGGACGTTAGGCTATCATCATCATCATCATCGTTATTGGCATTGTTACGATTTGCGTAGGTTTCTTTTTTCCATTTCTTCATTTGATGGATGAATGGCCGTATTACTTAGGTTGCTTTTTTTTCTTGTTTTGTGTTCCACGCAAAACAAAGTTTTTCTTTGTCCTGGCAGGACAACAAGAAAAATATGCCAAAGTTCCATGCAAATTATTGTAATACATTTATTTAATCGCACCTGTGATTCGGCAAAGTTATTCGGCCGCATAAATTAGTTTTTGATGAAATAAATTTAGTTGATTTTTTTTTTGGCCAAGGTGAATATAAAGTTTTAAATTGTTTCAAGTATTTAGTATTGTGGAAAACTTAAAGGCAAACATGAAAAAGTTCTATGGGGGAATATTGATGCTAACCTCTGGGCTATGGAGGCTACCGTAACGCAGAGATTAGCATGTCCGCCCATGACGCTGAACGCCGTGGTTCGAATCCTGGCGAGACCATAAGAAAAAACTTTTAGCGGCGGTTTTCCCCTCCTAATGCTGGCAACATGTGTGAGGTACTGTGCCATGCAAAACTTTTCTCCAAAGAGGTGTCGCACTGCGGCACGCCGTTCGGACTCGGCTATAAAAACAAGACCTCTTATAATTGAGCTTAAACTTAAATCGGACTGCACTCAATGATATGTGAGAAGTTTGCCAAAATTGGCAAAATTTGCAAATTTGCAATTTGTTTAAATTAAAACCAGTAAGGAAAGGCAAAAGGCGGGCGGTGCCGACTTTATTACCCTACACCTAACCTATAGGTACAAATCTGGGCCTCGGCAGATGTTTTCAGATGGGTTATTATACAATACCTAACAAATTTTGAGCAAATATGTTCAAACTTTAATAAATACGGTGAACAAATGACAATATTATTGAAAATCTGACGAATATATATATGGGAGCTATATTTAAATCTGAACCGATTTCTAGTAAACTTCTTATATATTGTGGTAGTGTCAATCGCTGTACAAAATTTTGTCAAGATTGGTCAATAAATGCGCTTGCAGTGGCCATAGAAGTGAAAATCGGGCGATATATATATATGACAGCTATATCTAGATCTGAACTGATATCTATAAAATTGACCAGTAATATTGAGAGTGTTTAGAAAATCCTTTCTGGCAAATTTCAAGAGAATTGGTGAGCAAATGACCATTTCATTGCATTATTACTGGAAATCGGACAAACATATATATGGGAGTTATATCGAAATCTGAACCGATCTCTATGAAATTCACCAGTAATATTGAGATACTTTAGAAAATCCTTTCTGCCAAATTTCGAGAGAATTGGCTAACAAATGACCATTTTATTGCATTATAACAGCAAATCGGATGAACATATATATGGATGCTATACCTAAATCGAACCGATTTCGACTAAATTTTGTAGATATTGCGGAAATCGTCGAGGAAAGAGTTGTACAATGTTTTGGGAAGATTGGTCAATAAATGCGCTTGCAATGGCTCTAGGAGTGAAAATTGGGCGATATATATATATATATATATATATATATATATATATATATATATATATATATATATATATATATATATATATATATATATATATATATATATATATATATATATATATATATATATATATATGAGAGCTGTATCTAAATCTGAACCGATCTCTATAAAACCCAGTAGTATTAAGAGTCATTAAAAAATGCTTCCTGCCAAATTTCGAGAGAATTGGTTAACAAATGACCATTTTATTGCAATATTACTGGAAATCGGATGAACATATATATGGGAGCTATACATAAATCTGAACCGATTTCAAGCAAACTTCTCGGATACTGTGGCAGTCGTCGAGGAAAGCGTTGTGCAAAATTTTGGCAAGATTGGTTAATAAATGCGCTTGCAGTGCCTCTAGGAGTGAAATTCGGGCTATATATATATGAGATCTTTATCTAAATCTGAACCGATTTTTATGAAATTTGTCACTAATGTCGAGAGTTAGTAGAAAATCGTTCCTGCCAAATTTCGAGAGAATCGTTCAGCAAATGACCATTTTATTGCATTATAACAGCAAATCGGACGAACATATATATGGGAGCTATACCTAAATCTGAACCGATTTCAAGCAAACTTCTCGGATACTGTGGCAGTCGTCGAGGAAAGCGTTGTGCAAAATTTTGACAAGATTGGTTAATAAATGCGCCTGCAGTGCCTCTAGGAGTGAAAATCGGGCGATATATATATATGAGAGCTATATCTAAATCTGAACCGATTTCCATGAAACTCTCTAGTAATGTCGAAAGTCATTAAAAAAAGCTTCCTGCCAAATTTCGAGAGAATCGGTTAACAAATGACCATTTTATTGCATTATAACAGCAAATGGGTCGAACATATATATGGGAGCTATATCTAAATCTGAACCGATTTCGACTAAATTTTTTAGATATTTTGGAAATCGTCGAGGAAAGAGTTGTACAAAGTTTTTGCTCTAGGAGTGAAAATCGGGCGATATATATATATATATATATATATATATATATATATATATATATATATATATATAAGAGCTATATCTAAATCTGAACCGATCTCTGTGAAATTCACCAGCAATATTGAGAGTCATTAGAAAAGACTTCCTGCCAAATTTCGAGAGAATCGTTTAACAAATTACCATTTTATTGCATTATAACACGAAATCGGACGAACATATATATGGAAGCTATATCCAAATCTGAACTGATTTTTTCCAATTTCAGTAGGCTTTGTCTCTAGGCCGAATAACATGCCTGTACCATATTTGAAGACGATCGGATGAAAACTGCGACCTGAATTTTCTACACAAATTAACATGGACAGGCATACGGACATAGTTAAATCGAATCAGAAAGTGATTCTGAGTTAATCGGTATACTTATCAAAAGGGTCGATCTCTCTTATTTTTGGGTGTTACAAACAAATGCACTAAGTTATAAACCCTGTACCACAGTAGTGGTGTAGGGTATAAAAACGTCGAATTCTCCAAAGCATAACTGTTTATCTTAGACGAGCCATTAATGGTCCCCAAACCTTAAATTGAGAGATCGGTTTCCATAACATCTATATCCAAATAAGGCCACCGTGTCGCAGAGGTTAGCATGTGCGCATATGATGCCGAGCTCCTTGCTTCAAATCCCGGTGTGAGACAGAAAAATGTTCAGCGTTGGTTATCACTTTATTAATGATGGCTATATTTGTGAGGTACTATGCCATGTAAAACTTCTCTCCAAACAGGTGTCGCACTGCGGCACGCCGTTCGGACTCGGTATAAAAAAGGAGGCCCCTTAACATTGAGCGTTAACATTAATCGGACTGCATTCATCGATAGGAGAGAAGTATATGTTCCTAAATTGAATGTTCATGGGAAATTTAGTAATATTCAAATCAAGTGCGATATGGACCATACTCGGTAAGATTGTCATAAAACTTGCTGTGCTAAATTTAAATCGGGTAATATGTCAGCTATACCCAACGGTCTGGACAATACTTGAAGCGGAAGTCGAAATCGCCAGCTCAACTCACTGTAATGAGTTTCAGCGAAATTGGGTAATAAATACGCATGATATGACCTTAAATCAGGAGATTGGTATATATAGTACCCATATACAAATATAAACCCATCTACTCCATACTCGGTACGAATGTCGAAGGGTTCCACAACTCGCTGTACCAAATTTCAGCAAAATCGGGTAATACATGCCGAGGTTAGGGTCTTAAGCACATAAAAAGCGCATTTATTACCCGATTTCGCAGAATATATCTAAATATGATCCGATATGGACCATACCAGGTTCGGAAATCGGGTGCATAGTGCAAGTTATAGTTCCGAACAGGTTGTTGGACACTATAGTTAGTAGTTCATTTTGGGCCAATGGTATCTTGCTAAAAGAGTTTGTTTTCAAAGAATGTTCTGCTAAAAGGGCTGTGTGTATCTTATCTGCGCAAAAAAAAAAATGAGTGAAGTCTAACCTTTATCGAAACCTTAGGGTCGTAATACCAAATTAAGGACTGTGTTCCTTAAGAGCTTTTACAGCGATTAAAGAATAATTGTCTTTAACTTAAATTTGGCTGAAACCTGGTGTTTTGGATACCGAGATATTTTCCGATAGTTATTAAGTCACTAGAAAGAATAGATTGCATGCAAAAGGGGTGGCGTAATATCCAAATTCCTCTTAATAATTGTTTTTGCGCTCATAGGGATATTTTCACAACCCCTAGAAGGAAATCCGGTGTTTATGAGGACTGGGATTGAATCATGATGGTGATTGAAGCAAGTAAAAATGTGCTAAGTTCAGCATGGCCGGGTCGAATCTTGGGAACCCACTGGCACGGATTCTGTGAAAACAAACTAACTTGAAGACATCTGTGTGTTTTACGAATCAAATTTCTGCCAAATTCTACAAATTGAAGCATCTAGAGGAAGTAGAAGACTATTCGGGAGATCGGTTTATATGAGAGCTATATCAGGTTAGTGACCGATTTGGACCGTACTTGGCACGGTTGTTGAAAGTCATAACAAAACACTACTTGCAAAATTTCAGCCCAATCGGATAACAATTGCTATTTCCATGAGCTCAAGAAGTTAAATCCGCAGATCCGTTTATATGGGTGCTACATCAGGTTTTTGACGGACTTAAATCGTACTTGGCAGCCGACTATTAAATACTCTACACTCAACCAAAATTTGCTATTAAAAACAGTAAACATGTTTGCTAAAACAGCAGGTTTTGTCTGCTGAAAATGAGAAAGCAGATATTATTGCTGTTTCAGCAAACATAGGGCTGCTGTATTAGCAAACATTTCGGTCAGCATTTCGAAAACATTTCGAAATGTTATTTTTGTTATTGCTCTACTAATGCGTACATGACTGGAATAGCCTTTTTGTACCCTCCACCATAGGGTGGAGGATATAATTTCGTCATTCTGTTTGTAACACCTCGAAATATGCATCTAAGTCCTCATAAATTATATATATTCTTGATGTTGATAGCTATGTCCGTCCGTCTGTCTGTCGAAAGCACGCTAACTTTCGAAGGAGTAAAGCTAGGTACTTGAAATTTTGCACAAATACTTTTTATTAGTGCAGGACGGTTGGGATTGTAAATGGCCCAAATCGGTCCATGTTTTGATATAGCTGTCATATAAACCGATCTTGGGTCTTGACTTTTTGAGCCTCTAGAGGGCGCAATTCTCGTCCGATCCGATTTTGTACGTGGTGTTTTGGCAGCATTTCCAACAACTGCACTAAGTATGGTTCATATCGGACCATAACCTGCTATAGCTGCTATATAAACTGATCTTGACTTCTTCAGCTTTTAGAGGTCGCAATTCTTCTCAGATTTGGCTGTAATTTTGCACATAGTGTTTTGGTATCTCTTCCAACAACTGTACTAAGTTGGTGCAAATCGGTTTATAACCTGGCATAGCTGCCATATATATCGATCTGGGATCTTGATTTCTTGCGCCTCTAGAGGGCGCAATTCTCTTCCGATTTGACAGAAATTTTGCACGTGGTGTTATGGTATCACTTCCAACAACTGTGCTAAGTATGATTCAAATCGGTACATAATCTGGTATAGCTGTCATATAAAACGATTTTAGATCTTGCAATAGAGGGCGCCATTCACATCTGATTTGGTACATAACCTCATATAGCTGCCATATAAACCGATCTGGGATCATGACTTCATGATTCTCTAGAGGTCGCAATTTTCACCCGATTCGCAGAAATTTTGTACAACGGCTTCTTTCATGACATTTACCATATGCGTCTAATATGGTCTGTATTGATCAATAGCTTGATACAGCTCCCTTCTTGATCTCCTACAAGGAGCAATTCAATGACTTCTACAATGTTCAGCATTCATTTCACTTATGGTCCGAATCGGACTTAAACTTGATGCAGCAAAATTATCTGCTAATATTCAGCAGACAGTATTTGCTATGTTCAGCAAACTTTTTTCTATGAGTGTATAACTGATAGCCCCGGGAATTTGCAAAGGTGTCACCATCGGATGCTTTAGCCAGGGTTTGAACCCAGCTATTTAACATAGAGTCATAGTCAGACATGCTAACGTACACACTGGTATGTAACACGGTTATTTAAGTGGAACCACGCCTAAAATGAATAATTTTTAATATAGTGGAAAAGTGGCCCAAAAACTAACTAATGGCCCAACGATAGCACATTAATATAGCATCGTCAGAAAAAAGTGTCAAATTTGACACTAAAGTGGTACAACGGTAACGCTGATTGAAACCCTTTAAAGTATATATGCATATTCTTTGTCGTTTTGACAGTCTAAGTCTATCTGTACGCCCGTCAGTATGTCGAAAGTACGAATAAAGCTATACGTTGTTCTTGTATGACATTCAATAACGATGCCTAGTTTGGTTTGACTACACTCGTCAATTATAGCGACGTCAATTATAATAAAAACGAAATTGATATACCTTTTACCTAACTTGAGCTAGTCTATGTACTACCGGCAGTGTTGCCACTCAGGAAGACTATTTTCTATCAACATTTTAAACAAATCCTACCAAAACCTAACAAATGTTCGAGAAACCAAAAATGCATTTTGTCATACCACCTTAATTTTGTCATTCTTTTTGCAACGCATCGAAATATCCATTTTTGACCCTATATAGTATATATATTCTTGATCAGCTTAAAAATCTAAGACCATCTAGCCATGGCCGTCCGTCTGTCTGGTGAAATCACGCTACAGTCTTTAAAAATAGAGATATTGAGCTGAAACTCTGCACAGATTCTTTTCTTGTCCATAAGCAGGATAAGTTCGAAAATGGGCTATATCGAACTATATCTTCTATAGCCCCCATATAGGCCCATAAAAGCTACATTTATTATCCGATTTCACTGAAATTTGACTCAGTGACTTATGTTAGGCTTTTCGATTTTTGACAAAAGGTGGTTTACATATATACCCGAGGTGGTATCTAAAGTTCGGCCCGGCCGCACCTAACGCCTTTTTACTTGTTGTTTTTTGGGACACTCTAATGGACTTACTCCTAAGCCAGTAATCGTCTTCTTGTGTGCCCTAGATACTAAAAAATAACCTCCAAAAAGCAATTCTAAGTCAGCAATTCCGTGCTACCTACAAAATCTCTTATTGTTTTCCATACCAAGCCCCTAAATTGGTTCATGTCTGGTATTGTTTCTCCACCTTAGTGCCGGTGTCTGTTAGCCACGAAAGCCGGGCATGACATAGGAAATGCTCCAATATCTCATCATCTTTCCCACATGCCCTACACATGCTATCACTTACCGCACCTATTTTGCGTAAGTGAGCTCGTGGTGCTATATGTCCTGTTATGATACCGAAAGCTGAAATACTGACCTCCTTCTTGCTTCCTTTCAGTAATAGCCTCGTCTTCTCACGATCTGGATCCCCTCTTAGGATTTTCGCCGTCTTACCGACCGTTTCGCTGTTTCACAATGTTGCATGCGCATTCGTCGCCCACTCCCTTAACTTGGACTGCGTCGACCCGAAAGGCTTCGGGTTAGCCAAGTTTATTGACGGCAGTCCTCTTGCCGTCACCGCCAAATCGTCTACCCTTTCATTTTCCCTTACTCCGATATGGCCCGGTACCCAAACGATGCGGATTTTGCCATCCTCAGAAAAGGCGTTAATCTCCTTCTAACACTGCAAGAATTGTTCATGACCTTACCGTCCTGGTTGTTATCACCCTTATAGCAATTTTATTGTCGGTAAAGATGTTCACACTCGACGTCGTCGCGTTAGTACCACACCACTACGGGCAAGATCAGTATTTGACCTTGTCAGATATCGATATCGTCTTATTAAGGAAACGTGGTGAGTTAAATTGTCCCACCTTCGTCTTCCCCGTGAACAGGTATATTTCAGTCTTGTCTGGGTTAACATTGAGTCCTCTGGATCTACCCCAGTTATATGCCATATGCAAGACCCTTTCGGCCCTTCTGCATAGATCGTTCGGATTTTTACCACTTAGATGTATTACAACATCACCTGCGTAGCAGACGGGTTCAAATCCCTCCTCAGTCAGCATCCGTAATAAGGTCATTTATGGTGGTCACCCATAGGAGTGGTGAGACCATCAGAAAAATATTTTCAGCGTTGGTGTTCCCCTCCTCATGCTGGCAACATTTGTGAGGTACTATGCCATGTAAAACTTCTCTCCAAAGTGGTGTCGCATTGCGGCACACCGTTCGGACTTAGCTATAAAAAGGAGGCCCCTTATCATTGAGTTTTAACTTGAATCGGTCTGCACTCATTGATATGTGAGAAGTTTGCCCCTGTTCATTAGTGGAATGTTCATGGGCAAAATATGCAATTTGCATCATAACGGGACATATAGGGCTACGAGCTCACTTATGTAAAATCGGTGCGGCAAGTGATAGCATGTATAGGGCATGCGGGGAAGATAATAAGACGTTGGAGAATTTCCTTTATCATTGCCCGGCTTTCGCGTCTAACAGATACCGGATCATAGGTGGAGATACAATATCAGAAATGAACCAACTTAGGGGAGTGGAATTGAAAACAATTAATGATTTTGTAAGAAGCACGAAATTTCTAACTTAAAATTTTCTTGTTAAAGGTTACTTTACAGTTTTTAGAGCGCACAACAAGCCGATTACTGGCTTAGGTGTATGTCCATAATGGCATGGGGCGTATTAGTATCTGCACCCTATTTTCAACCTAACCTACCAAAAACGGCAACACTGGCTACACCTCCATTTTTGGCTATGGTTCTTCCCACTAGACTATCATAATAATATAAAATATGTTAGTTTCATCGTTTTATTTCAAACCCAAATTGAGGAGATTGATTTATAATATTATTGGCATCGGTCATACTTCAATTAATTTTATCATAATTAAGATTCAAATAACAGAATTTCGTTTTTCGATTTGTAGTTGTCATGCCATTATTTGGCAAAATTATATCAATAACATAACATGCTACGAAAATCATGACTTGGCATAAAAGAGTTGAGTCCTTGAGCAAAGATGTTACGTGTTTTCCATTAATTGAACTTCGAACAAATAAATGATGAGTAAAGTGTGGCCAGGAGGAATTGTATACACTAGCCATCATCATTAATCTTAGGCAAATTTTATAAGACTGCTTTAACAAATGTTGAAGAAATGTGAATTGTATTCAGCATGTATGTTGGTAAATATAATTGATATGAGGGGAAATTTTAACTTGCTAGCTCAAAGTTTATGTCTATGCATCTAGAAGTGTGATCTCAACTGATAGTTTTATTTGAAAATAAGCAGACGGACAGATACATGGATACAAACTTTATACAGTGAAACAGATAAGTCTACACACCTTTAAGGAAATGTCACCTTCGTAAACGGACACTTACGTAATGAGTGTGTGACAAAACCCAATTAATTTCAATTGATTATAACACTGGTGAATTTGGTGTACAATTTCAGAAACAATTCGATATCTGGAAGAAAACGTTTTTGGTACAAAAATTTTGTTCCATAAAATGCGTTTTTGTGTGGGGTATGTAGACTTTTCTGTGCCACTGTATACCGGGTCGATCTTGTAGCCGGGTTGGTAGCGTGCGCTGATTACCAATGCACCAGTCGTATGAACGATTCTAACTAGAAGTCTGGGCTGTAGCTACTGTGGTATGACAATGGCCTCAAATAGTCCAAGTGAGTTTACAACATAGACAGCCTTTCTAACCTAACTTAACCTGAGACAGTGAAACATCGAGATGACAACGTTATTGTTGTTGTAGCAGGATGTTGTATTGTTTTACCTTCCGTTTGCGTGGTTCCAGATCTAGGAACTCTGTGACTAAAGTGTGGTGTGTCCAGAGGGATGAGGTCTGAGTCGAGTGGTCGTGTGGGAAAAACATTCTGCACATTGACATCAATCCTTGCTGCTTTGTAGGAGTTGAGGTGGCTTCATCTGCCGGATCGTAATTGAGCCAGAACTACTCTGGTTTGACGACAATGATCAAGTTCCTCTGGTGCGATGAGTGGCGGTCCTTCTGCAAGAACAACATTCACCTGGTAGTTATTCACCGCATCTTCTATCGTGTCTGCAGGTAAGTTGTCCAGTCCACTTGGTCTAGAGGTTCTCTCTTGTAGCACTGAACCTATTGCTCTAGATTATGAAGATCTTCCTTGTCACTTCTGGGCATTCTATACCTATACACAAGATGATGACAAATCATGGTCTGGATCGAATTCGTGGTATAATTAATAAGTGAGCCTACAAAGAGTATGTCATGTTACTATACGCTGCGTGTGAAATGCCCATTCTTTGGACAAGAATCGTATAGTGGGCCAAATTAAGGAAGTGTTCTATCTGCATTGCTTTGAAATGCAGCCACTAACTGTATGCGAGTACTTTTGTCTCTGAAAAAGAGTGGTGCATAAGAGGTGGTACATGCCTGTGGAATGAAGAGACACAAGGATCATTTCCATTCCGAAAGCGGGAAAAACCCTACCACAAGAGGGCGAAAGATTTTCGTCCTATTAGTCTGTCATCCTTTATGCTGAAGACTCTAGAGAGGTTGATAGAAAAATATCTTAGGGCAAAGATAAATAAGTCTCATTACTGGCTGGCTTCCCTATATATGCTACACGATTCAGAGATGCCGCCTTCAAGCCTTAAGTTGCTGTTTGAAGCCGCTTCTGCAGGGAAACAGAGCCTCATTTTAAAAAGTGATGCTAATGCACATCACCAGATATGAGAAATTGACCTCCCCCAGCAAACCAGAGTATATCTGGCTCAATTACGTTCCGGCAGATGCAGCCGCCTTAACTCCTACAGAGCAAGGATTGATGCCGAAGTGCTAGATGTCCCGATTGTAACCAGAGACCGCACGATACACACCACCTGTTCAACTGCCCAGCCAGACCCACTCGACTCAGACCCAGATCCCTGTGGACGCACTCCATCTTATTCGAAGAGTTCCTGGGTCTTGACACTCAACAGAATCAAGCAGACGAAAGATAGAAAACAACAAACTGCTACATCAACAACCAGATATGAGGAAGTTTTGATATCATCGAGAGGGGTGAGCGATAAGCTGCTCATTATAAATTTAAATCTGGCGATTTGTAATAAAGGAAATAAACCAAGAACAGGCAGGCGGTATTAGATGTTTTGAATCGGAAGGTATAATCGGAGGGATATGTGACTGGGAAATGTTGGATGACCCCAGCTTCTCTGATCTTCGTTATATTAGTTTCAGTCTTGGAGAAAATACTGCATAAGCAGTCCCTATGCTAAACAGAAGAAAGGCGGATTGGGGATAAATTTCGGTACGCATTCTGCACGACTATCCCTTCTAGACCTGAAAAGGAAGTGGAAACTGCGGAGGATATAGGCATAATGGTCAAACGGATCACGAAGGCCGTGAATGACAAGCTTGTGTCAGAATGCCCTAAAGCCAAACCAAGGGGCAAACAGCGACCGCCATGTGGGCCCTAGAACTGGAGGCCTTCCTTAAGAAGGCTGTAGGAAACTCTTTAACAGAGCGAAAGCCAGAAGGGCACCACACGGTTGGAACGTCTGTAACCCTGAGCTAAGAAAATACAATGGCTAGCTCAAAAAGGCTCACAACAAATCCTTGGTGGAATTCTGCAGCTTCGTGGAGAATACATCGGAGGCGTCTATGCTAAGAAAGATCCTATCTTCGAGACTTATTACGTTGGGATATATTCAAAAGTCAGAGAATATATGGACAATGTTTTGTTAGGAAACATTTTGATACACATTTCCCGGAAAACTGTCCAACGAACAACTTGCCGCCTGAAGAGGTTGATATGCATTCATCGGAGGTTAATGAAGGAATTGTGTCTGAGTTGAAAATCTTTTGGGTGATAAAAAGATTCGATTTCTTCAAGCCGCCAGGCACTGATGATGTATTACCGGTTGAATTGCAAGCTGTAAGCTACCGAAGTAGGTCTAGGTGTAAATCCGTCTTGGACAGAAGTAATTCTTTCAGCAGGAGAAACGAGGTTTGCCTTTTATGTTTCGGGATTAGAGAACAAAAACCAATATATTTATCGAAAATTGCTTTATTGTTTTTCAAAATATTCCCCATTAAGATGTATAAACTTTTGCATGCGTTTGAACCAAAGGATGGCTTGTTTGTGCATTGCAGCTGCATTGAGGACAACACCATCTGATGCACTAAATTTAATGCTACGTCTAATGTGTCTAGACATTAGGGTGAAACAAATTACTGCAACCACTGCTCTGAGGCCAAGAGAGGTTTCTCTTTGGTCAAGCGGCGGCTACGGACACTGTGTTACCCTCGATACAATGCCCGATGTTCCAGACAGTGTGGTTACGGCGAAAATTATTAAATTTTATAATTTTTGTTTGTTTCTCTTTCGAGACGAGCCCAATGATTGGCGATTTTCTTTGAAATGTAAAAGGAAAGCCAAAGATCGTAACACACATCAACCACTATGGGACGTGTTTAGTATTTTGGTAATTTGGTAATTTGGTATAAAATTACTCATCAGCCATATTAGGTGTGAAGGCTTCAAGGGCCGTACGTTGATATATTGTACTTATAACGAATTTATTGCGAAAATGCCTTTATTATATAAATACAATATTAACTACCCTCGGCAACCCTGTCTTTAAGCTGTAATTTTCCCAATTCATGTGTTTTTGTGTAATGACAGATTTTTTGTATACAAAATTACACTACTCAAATGGTATACATATGATTCAGTGCATCTCTTGGAAGTTGAATTGATGACTTCGAACGTTAGACAACGGCAAAGGCGCTCGCTGTTGCTTCGTATTCCCAGATTCGAATTCCGGCGGGCTCTGCCGATTTTTTTCATTTTCAAGTTTTTTGCCTGTTAAAGTGAATATCATTTAATTTTACTTTTTTTATATTTCTCTTTCGAAACGAGCTCAATGATCGAAGCTTTTCTTTGGAAATAGAAAAGGAAAGGGTTTGTTTGCAGCAAAGGGGAAAGCAGACATTACATTGCCGCCATTGGTATTCATTTCGAAAGGTGATAAAATGTGCTCGTCAATTTAATTTATCTGCTAAAGCCCTTGCTGTTGTGCCTTTTTCGATATTTTATGTAAAATCCTATGGAATTTAAACAGAGACACACATCTCCATTTACCTACTGGTTAATATCTCAACCAAGAAAATCCTCAAATCTAATTTGCCACATTCTTTTTGGCCAACCTTTGAGAGACACACATTTCCACCCCATTTGCCTACTGGACAATATTTCATTCAAGAAACTTCCTTCCAACTACTTACCTATTGATCCTTCTTACACTCCGTTTCTGCGAGGAAACCCCATTGTTTGGTTTTTCTGATATATAACTTTGAACACAACGAAATTCCATCAGTAAAGTAGAACAACAACAGTGTTATGGTATTTTAAACAGGGAAATAACGCATAAGTGCTTTATACCTGCTTGATAGTTATGACACATGTATTATGAGTATTTTTATACCCTCCACCATAGGATGGGGGTATAATAATTTCGTCATTTTGTTTGTAACACCTCGAAACATGCGTCTGAGACCCCATAAAGATATATTCTTGATCGTCATGTTATTTTAAGTCGATCTAGCCATATCCGACCGTCTGTCTGTCGAAAGCACGCTAACTTTCGAAGGAGTAAAGCTGGCCCCTTAAAATTTTTCACAAATACTTTTTATTAGTGTAGGTCTGTTGGTATTGTAAATGGGCCAAATCGGTCCATGTTTTGATATAGCTGCCACATAAACCTATCTTGGGTCTTGATTTCTAGAGCCTTTAGAGGGCGCAATTCTCGTCCGATTTGAATGAAATTTTGCATGAGTTGTTTTGTTATGACTTCCAATAACTGTGCTAAGTATGGGGCAAATCGGTATATAACCTGATTTAGCTGCCACATAAACCGATCTTGGATCTTGACTTCTTGAGCCTCTAGATGGCGCAATTCTCATCCGATTTGGCTGAAATTTTGTATGAGGTTTTTTGGTATCACTGTGTTAAGTATGATACAAATCGGTTCATAATCTGGTATAGCTGTCATATAACCGATTATGGATTTTGACTTCTTGAGCCCATAGAGCGATTTGACTGAAATTTTGCATGAGGTGTTTTGTTATGTAAAATCCTATGGAACTGCGCTAAGTATGGCGTAAATCGATATAGAACTTGATATAGCTGCCATATAAACCGATCTGGGATCTTGACTTCTTGAGCCTCTAGAGGGCGCAATTCTCATCCGATTTGACAGAAATTTTGTACAACGGCTTTTCAAGATACGTGTCTAATATGGTTTGAATCGATCTATAGCTTGATACAGCTCCCATATAAACCTATCTTCGGATTTTGCTTCTTGTTCCCCTACAAGGCACAATTCTTATCCGAATGAACTGAAATATTACACAATGACTTGTACAATGTTCAGCATTCATTTATGGTCCGAATGGGTATATAAGATTCGGCCCGGCCGAACTTTGCACGCTCTTACTTGTTGACCATAACGATGACCTTTACTATGTCATGAAACGCAGTGCATGTGCTCCTATGCTCAAAACTTTTTTACAAACAGCGTGTGCAATAAACAACAACAACAAAAGAATAATATCAGTGTGTGCAGTGTGTGTGTGCGTGATCGGAACCATTTTTCTCATTTTCTTTCCGAAACACTTCTCTTTATTTTTTTTCTTTCAACGAACCACTCACAAATTAATCAACAAACATTTTCAGCAACCAGCAGAGTTTTCAGCAGTTGGAACTTTTGCAGCAAAAGCAGCAAAATTAACCACTAACAATCAGCAGACAGTGTTTGCTATTTTTTTCTATGATTAAATGATACTTTTTTCTATGATTAAATGACAATCACGTGACAAAAACGTTTGTAACAAATCGAAATATTAGTCTAAGGCACCATGAATGTCATAACATTTAAAGCCGCTCTAGCCTTGTCCGTCCGTAGAGCACGCTAACTTTCGAAGAAGTAAATCTAGGGACTTGAAATTTTGCACAAATACTTCCTATTAGTGTATATCGGTTAAGATTGTAAATGTCGGATCGGTCTATATTTAGATATAGCTCCGACCTCCCGATTATACTTCTTGACCCTTTAGCAGACGTAGTTCTCAATTTGCCAATTCATTAAGGACCTGATATAGCTAAATTTGCCAATTCATTAAGGACCTGATATAGCTGCCACATAAACCGATCTTGGGTCTTGACTTCTTGAACCTCTAGAAGGCGCAAATCTTATCCGATTGGAATGAAATTTTGCACGACGTATTTTGTTATGATATCCAACAATTGTGCCAAGTATGGTTCAAATCGGTTCATAATCTGGTATAGCTGTCTCTAGAGGGCGCAATTATCTTCCGATTTAACTGAAATTTTGCACGTAGTGTTTTGGTATTACTTTCAACAACTGTGCTAAGTATGATTCAAATCGATTCATAATCTGGTATAGCTGTCATATAAACCGATCTTGGATCTTGATTTCTTGAGCCAATTGAGGGCGCAATTCTTATCCGATTTGGCTGAAATTTTGCATGAGGTGTTTTGTTATAACTTCCAATAACTGTGCTAAGTATGGCGTAAATCGATATAGAACCTGCTATAGCTGCCATATAAACCGATCTGGGATCTTGACTTCTTGAACCTCTAGAGGGCGCAATTCTCATCCGATTTGGCTGAAATTTTGTACAATGGCTTCTCTCATGACCTTCAGCATACGTGTCTAGTATGGTCTGAATCGATCAATAGCTTGATACAGCTCTTATATAAACCTATCTCCCGATTTTGCTTCTTGAGCCCCAACAAGGCGCAATTCTTATCCAAATGAATTGAAATATTACACAATGACTTCTACAATGTCAATCAGCATTCATTTATGGTCCGAATCGGACTATAACTTGATATAGCTCCAATAGTCTTATCCATAGTCCTTTGTTTGCCTATAAGGAGATACTGAGCAAAGAAGTTGACAAATCCGATCCATGGTGGAGGGTATGTAAGATTTGGTCCGGCCGAGTTTAGCAAGCTTTAACTTGTTTTCTTACAAACTTAAAGTGTCCATTAAGAAACTCATCTAATATTAGGGCTGTGGGCTGTATTATTACTTATATTTGTGGCACTTTGTCAATGAACGTGGTGATTAGTTAAGGTTTTCTGGGAAATTTATTAACTTACTACAACAAACTAAAATTAAGAAATTTTGGGTTACATTTTGCAAATGACAAAAACCTCAAGAATTAGAAGTTGCCGGCCAATGTTCAGTTGTGGTTTCTTTGAAAGTCTTTTCGATTTAGACGTCAATGTGGCTGGCAAAAGAGAAAACAGAAATTTACCTTTAACATACAAACTCAAAGGAAATTGATGAAGGTCTTTTTGTTTGTGGGAACTTTGTTTATGACACACAAGTAGCAAAAGGAGTTTCCCGCAGCATAACTGGGGGAGATCCTTTGGCAAATGTTATTAATTTTTTTTCTTAAAGAACTCCTGCCTAAAGTCTAACCAAAGTGGGTGTTTTTATTTTTCTTGCATGTGCTACTTTTTGTGGTTATACTAAATTTGATGCTTTATGTTTTTTTCCTAAAATACTGGCCAATATGTATTTGTGGTGCCTTTACCGAAATTTCAGCAATTTCGTCTACTTTCGAAATTTGGAAGAAAAAAAAAATAAACAAAACTTTCCTTTGATCTTTTTTCAAGCATGAAAAATTGGAATATTTTAGAAATATTTGCAGCAAATGGTTTACTTTAAGAATATTTTTAGGGGAATTCTTTGATTGGTCGAACCAAATAACTTCATGAATAATTCCCAAAACACAACAAATAGCACAGCACCGTAACCCATTGAATTATTTGTTTGGAAATGTAACAAAACCAAAAGAAAAAAAGAAACCCACCCTAATGGTTGAAATAATTTAAAGATCAAATAAGAATATCTCTGCATTTTCCATAAACTGAGAGTTGGCCAAATAATTTCAATTAATTTCATACCCTTGCCATTGCCATTCTCACATAATATTTCAATTGGTAGGAAATTGCTTAATTCACAAATACTCGTATCCGCATTATTGGGAAAAGAAAAAAACGAACGAAACCAGAGAACATGAAAAAAGACACGAATTGTCTGAAAACATGTCTACTGTTCATCGCGGTTAATGTAATTTAATGTTATTTTGCGGTCTTGGTGACTGATGTCTACCTTTTTTCTCTTTTCCTTTTTTGCCTTTTTTCCGTTGATGGAGGTTAGCGTAAATGATATTCTTCAATTTTGGCTACATGAATTTCAGATGCGATATTTGAGTGAGTCCCTTCACCGAAAGATGAATTGTCGTAATAAAGTCATGTTGTGCGTTTCATCTTTAAACAAAAAATTGAGACTTTCAAACGTAGAAAGCGTTATGATCAAGAACTCTTAATAAATTTCAAGAATTCATTGCTACGAATATCAGCTTATAACTCTGTTGCAAATGCAAATTTTGCCAAGGAACATTCCACTAAGGGAACAGGGGCAAACTTCTCACATATCAATGAGCGCAGTCTGATTCAAGTTTAAGCTATATGATAAGGGGCCTCCTTTTATAGCCAAGTCCGAACGGCGTGCCGCAGTGCGACACCCCTTTGGAGAGAAGTTTTACATGGCATAGTACCTCACACATTTTGCCAGCATTAGGAGGGGAAAACCGCCGCTGAAAATTTTTTCTGTTGGTCTCACCAGGATTCGAACTCAGACGTTTAGCGTCATAGGCGGACAAGCTAACCTCTGCACTACGGTGGCCTCCTATTACGAATATCAGCTTATAACTCTGATGTCAGTGTTCCATATACTGGCGAGAACATAAAAAAACAAGTAACAAGTAAAGGCGTACTTGGCACAGTTTTTGGATGTCATAACAAAATACTTCGTGCCAAAATTCATTCAAATCTGATAAGAATTGCGCCCTCTAGAGGCTCAAGAAGTCAAGACCCAAGATCGGTTTATATGGCAGCTTGAGCCTCTAGAGGGCGCAATTCTTCTCCGATTTGGCTGAAATTTTGTACAACGGCTTCTCTCATGACTTTCAACATACGTGTCTAATATGGTCGCAATCGATCAATAGCTTGATACAGCTCCTTATCTTATCAATTTTGCCCTTTGAGCCCCTACAAGGCACAAATCTTATCGGAATGAACTGAAATATTACACAATGACTTCTACAATGTTCAGCATTCATTTATGGTCCGAATCGGACTTCAACTTGATATAGCTCCAATAGCATAACAGTTCTAATTCAATATTCTATGTTTGTCTACAAAGAGATACCGCGCATAGAACTCGACAAATGCGATCAATGGTGGAGGGTATATAAGATTCGGCCCGGACGAACTTAGCACGCTTTTACTTGTTGGTGTTCATGTGCATGCCTCAGATGTATTTTATAAAAGTCCACTTAGGTTCTTACTGTAAAAAACTGCCTCAATGTCTTAAGTTCAGATTCCAAGGGCACTAGCAATGTATCATACTAGTTGCCAAAGGTGTTATGTCCCCTGTGTTCTACTTCATGTTGAGCTGTCTTTACAACCCATCCTTTCTATGGGCTGTCTGCTTTATGTTGTTGTTGTAGCAGTTTATTGTGTTCTATCTTTCGTCTGCTTGATTCTGTTGAGTGTCAAGACCCAGGAACTCTGCGACTAAGATGGGGTGCGTCCACAGGGATCTGGGTCTGAGTCGAGTGGGTCTGGCTGGGCAGTTAAACAGGTGACGTGTATCGTGCGGTCCCTGGTTATAATCGAGACGTGCATCTTGCACGTCGGCATCAATCCTTTCTCTGTAAAAATTGAGGCGGCTGCATTTGCCGAAACGTAATTGAGCCAGAACTACTCTGGTTTGCCGGGTGAGGTCAATTTCTCCAGGTGCAATGGGAGGCGGTTGTTCTCCAAGGACTACATTCACCCGGTAGCCATTTACAGTATCTGCTACCGTGTCTGTATGAATATTTTCTAGACCTCTTGATATGCCGCTTGATCTAGAGGTTCTCTCTTGTAGCGCTGAACCTCACGCTCGAGATCATGTAGATCTACCTTAAGGCTTCTGGGCGGTGGATATCTATTCACAAGATGTTGATTTGGATAGTCTCTGCGATAACAGCCCAAAAGGTATTGCTTAGACAGTTTGCAGTTATAGCTTCGCACTGGTTGGATCTATGTCTCCTGATGTAGGTGGTCCACATGAGAAATGAATAGACAGCTAGTGGCAATTCGGAGGGCGGCATTCAGACAGATCTGAATATTATTCCACTGCGTGTCACAACGTTGACAAGACCACACCGGCGCTGCATAACTTACCACAGACCGGCCAATTGCTTTGTACGTGGTCAACAAGGTTTCTTTGTCTGCACCCAAAGTGCTGGCAACAAATGACTTGAGGACCTTGTCTCTACTTTTGACTTTATCGCAAATTGCTGTGACATGTGGGGAGAATGTGTAAGAGCTGTCAAATGTGACGCCAAGTATTTTGGGACACTTGATGGTTGGAATCATCTCTCCATCGACCATCACAGTCAGCTCAGTATTCACCTCACGCGTATTTGTAGTGAACCATGTGGCTGAAGATTTGGTGGCAGATGCAAATGCAAATGCAAATTTTGCCCATGAACATTCCACTAAGGAATAGGGGCAAACTTCTCACATATTAATGAGTGCAGTCCGATTTTAAGTTTTTTTTTCTAAGCTCAATGATAAGGGACCTGCTTTTTATAGCCGAATCCGAACGGCGTGCGACACCTCTTTGAAGAGAAGTTTCACATGGCGTAGTACCTCACAAATGTTGCCAGCATTAGGAGGGGAAAACCAACGCTGAAAATTTTTTCTGATGGTCTCCCCAGGATTCGAATCCAGGCGTTCAGCGTCATAGGCGGACATGCTAACCTCTGCGCTACGGTGGCCTCCGATTTGGTGGAAGATATCTTCAGATTTCTTGCAGCAAAATATGAGGCATGTTCGTTGAGGTAGACGTTCAACCTATCGCAGATGTCATCAATGGGTGGGTGGCCTGATGCCAAGATCGTACAATCGTCCACATATGATACGATCTCTATGCCGTCTGGAGGGAGTGGAATGGAGGATAGGTAGAGATTAAACAGTGCCGGATATCACCTCACCTTGGGGAACTCCCTGTTTTACTCTTTGACTTCTTATCCCTAAATTCCACAAATGACTGGCGGCCACACAGATAATTCGCGACCCAGCGTTTCAGGCCTGGCTGGAGGGACGTGTTGGCGATATCCTCAAATAATTTGGCATAGCTGAATGCCTTCGATAGATCCAGTGCCATGAGGACTGTCCTATCACAGGGCCTGAGCTGATTGAAGCCACGGCAAATGTGTGCGGTGATGGCATGCAAAGCTGTTGTTGTACCATGCAGTCTTCGAAATCCATGTCGATGCTCGGCGAATGGTAATTCTCCTTCGAGGCTCGGTAGGAGTAATGCCTCAAGCGTCTGGTGAGAAAAGGGAGATTGGTCTGTACGACTCCCCCAAACTCGGGTCCTTTCCAGGATTTCAGTAGGGGGATCATTCTGCCCATTTTCCAGTCATCGGGAACTATAAGAGTGTTCAATGACAGGTTGAGGACAGTGGTAAGGTACTCAACTCCAGGTAAATCCAGATTCTTCAACATCAATGTAGAGATTTCGTCGGAGCCCAACGCCTTAGATGATTTGGCGCCGCGAATGACATACGTAACTTCGCCAACGGTTAATTGTGATGGCTGTTCATCAGCTCGGAGACCAGGAATACGGTGAATGGCTCTTCTCTTTGCCCTGTCATTCTCGGTATGCCCAATAAATTGCACCGCTTTCATTGTGAGAAGCTTATGCTGGCAAATATCACATAATCAAAATTAGTTCATAGATTGCTTCAGGCAATTCCCAGGTAATTTTAGACTCACTTGCAGCAAAATATTACCTTATTAGCAGGGTGATAGTATGATTTGAAACCTCCCTCTTCTTTATTTCTTAACTAAACTAATTTGAATTATGATTAAATAAATAAAGACTCATCACTTACTGCCTCCCTTTTCCAGAAAATTTTGTTTAGGATTGTTATAATAAAATCAATCTTATAAATTGTCAAGACCTTGGCATCTCTGACAGATTCACATGTCAAAAAACTGTCATATGTTGCTGTAAAGATTTTACAAAACATTATTGAAAACATACATACGTAAAATTTATTCTAAAAATATCCTGATAACGATTTTCTTGCTGTAAATGCTTTATGTATACAAAATTAATCAAACACATCATTCAATTTTGTTATATTCGTATTACCGATGACGAAGAACATTTCCATTTAAGCTTACACGTATAATTAGCAATTTATGCTAAACGATAATACATGCATGGTTCTGGTTTATTAAAATTAAATCAATAAAATTTGAAATGCTATCCATGAGCATAGCAATTGTGATGGAGAAATTAATTATGAATTCCATGGAAATCACTAAGAGCAAAGTGCAATCATGGCCAGGACTAAACACCTAAAAAATTCAATAAATTTCAGTGTTTGATTGCTTTGGGTAAAACTAACAAATGCAGTATGCAAAATATCATATCGTGTAATTGAAATTCCTTTAGAAGTGCAAATAGTTCAGTGAGTTCAAATAGTTTTACTCTGCAAGTAACCTAGCAGAGATAACATTATTGGTTGTTGGTAAAATACGCAAAAGTTTTTTAATGCAAAAAAAAAACTGCAAACTGCTTTTGCTTCAATTCAAAAAGGGCCGACTTTTATTCATCTTCAGCATTGTATTCCAAATTCTTTTATTTACTTAGCTTATAAACAGAAATTAATTTTGCCGCTTCTGTCTTCTGTGTGCATTTGCCAGTGGATTTGTGGTTCGTAGAAAACTTAAAAACTTTGCCTACAGATTTTGTTCAGTGGATGAGAGATAATCACACTCTGCATAAAAGCCAAATTCGTTTACATCAGTGCATATCCATGCTTCACAAAAAACATGGATGGACATAACAAAGATATCTTTTATGAGCGCTTAGAGAGAGGGTGCAGAAGCTGCCCTGCGCTATGCGTAAACCAGTAGGAAAGGCAAAACTCGGGCGGAGCCGACTATATAATACCCTGGATCTACCCGACAATTTTAAATTCGGCCAATATCTTCTTCTTATATATAACAAGTAAAAGCGTGCTAAGTTCGGCCGGGCCGAATCTTATATACCCTCCACCATGGATCGCATTTTTCGAGTTCTTTTCCGGGCATCTCCTTTTAGGCAAAAAAGGATATAAGAAAAGATTTGCTCTGCTATTAGAACAATATCAAGATATGGTCCAGTTTGGAACACAATTAAATTATATGTTGGAGACCTGTGTAAAATGTCAGCCAATTCTAATAAGAATTGCGCCCTTTGGGGGCTCAAGAAGTAAAATAGAGAGATCGATTTATATGGGAGCTGTATCGGGCTATAGACCGATTCAGATCATAATAAACACGTATGTTGATGGTCATGAGAGGATCCGTCGTACAAAATTTCAGGCAAATCGGATAATAATTGCGACCTCTAGAGGCTCAAGAAGTCAAGATCCCAGATCGGTTCATATGGCAGCTATATCAGGTTATTAACCGATTTGAACCTTATTTGACACAGTTGTTGAAAGTAAGAATAAAATAAGTCATGCAAAATTTCAGCCAAATCGGATAGGAATTGCGCCCTCTAGAAGCTCAAGAAGTCATGGCCCCAGATCTGTTTATATGACAGCTATATCAGGTTATGAACCGATTTGAACCATACTTGTCACAGTTGCTGGATATCATAACAAAATACTTCGTGCAAAAATTCATTCAAATCGGATAAGAATTGCGCCCTCTAGAGGATGAAGAATTCAAGACCCAAGATCGGTTTATATGACAGCTATATCAGGTTATAAACCGATTTGAACCATACTTGGCACAGTTGTTGGATATCAAAACAAAACACGTCGTGCAAAATTTCATTCCAATCGGATAAGAATTGCGCACTCTAGAGGCTCAAGAAGTCAAGACCCAAGATCGGTTTATATGCAGCTATATCAGGTGATGGTTCGATTTGAACCATACTTGGCACAATTGTTGGATATCATAATAAAACACGTCGTGCAAAATTTCAGCCAAATCGGATAAGAATTGCGCACTTTAGAGGGTCAAGAAGTCAAGACCCAAGATCGATTTATATGGCAGCTATATCAAAACGTGGACCGATATGGCCCATTTACAATACCAACCGACCAACGGACCCCCTTACCCTAATTTTCAGAAACGCCAGATCTCGGAAATGTGTGGTGCGATTTAAGCGAAATTTTGTGTGCTCTCATAGGTTAGGTAGGTTTAAGGAGGGGGCTGCCCCTCCCTAAAACCTACCAAACATATATTTAGACCAATCACGACAATATGTGACTCAAATGAAAGATATTAAGGATAAGAAAACGTATCTGATATCCAAATGTCGGACCAAGTGCTCGGGGGACTACCCCAAGCCCCAAACCATCCCTTAATCGGACATATTTACCGACCATGGCAATATGGTACTCAAATGAAAGGCACTGCGAGTAGAATACGAATCTGATATCCAAATGTGGGACCACGTCTCTGGTCCACCCCTTCCCCAAAACACATCCCAAACAGGACTTATTTACTGACCATGGGAATAAGGGGCTTAAATAAAAGGTATTTGAATGTAGAATACGAATCTGAAATCCAAATATGAACCAAGTGTTTTGGGGGCCGCCTCTCACCAAAAACATCCCCCAAAGGGGACAAATTTACGACCATAGCAATATGGGGCTCAAATGAAAGGTCTTCGGAAGTAAAGCACGAATTTGATATAAATATTCGGGAAAAGTGTCTATGGTGCCACCCCACCCCCACAACTGACTATTGCAATATGAGGCTCAAATAAGAGGATTTTTAGAGTAGAACACGAATCCGATATATATTGCCAAGGCAAACTCACTGAGTGGCCGATCATCCCTCAAAACACCCCCCAAGCCGGTCATGTTTGCCGACTATGAAAATATGGGGCTCAAATTAAAGGTATTTGGGAGTAGACCACGTGTCTGATATCAACATTAGGGACCAACTGTCTAGGGGACGTCCCACCACCATAACAACCCTCAAATAGAACGTATTTGCTCACCGAGACAATTTGGGTCGAAAAGAGAGTGGAACTAAATATTTAAAGTTTTTAGGGCCAATACCCCAAACCGGACATATTTGCTGACTTTTGCAATGATGAGTTTAAATGAGATTGATTTGCAATATGGGGTTCTAATAAATGATATATGGATATATGAGAATAGAGCACGTTGCTAATATATTATCCGGGCTTAGTGTTTGGGGAACCACCCCAATCCCCAAAACACCCCTAAATCGGGCATATTTTCCGACCATTTTCGGGACCAATTTTCCCTTCCCCTTATCCCAAAAGTACTACCCAAAAATAAAAGGGAACCGATCGGGACAATATGGGATTCAAATAAAAGGTATTCAAAAGAAGAGTGCGTTTTTCGTAATAAAAATTGGGTCGAAGTACCTGGTGGGTCGCCCCAGCCCCAAAACCCCTTAAAATAGATTTATTTGACGATCATGACAATATGGGACTCAAATGAAAGGTATTCGGGAGTAGATTACGAATATGGTCAGGAAGTAGGAAAAGGCTTCGTAATTTATTGATAACGGAAGGGGGCGGAGCCTCCACCGTTACCCTAAAAACTCTACCCAAAATCAAAAGTAAACCGATAAAGACAATATGGATATCAAATGAAAAATATGCAGGAGTTGATAACGAATCTGGCATACAAATTCATGTCGAAGTATAGGGGGCTCTCCTCATCCCCACAAAAACGCCCAAAATGGGCACATTAGCCAATCACGGATTGATTGTTCCGTATAGACTGAAAAACGCCAGAACCGATATTCTCCAAATTTTCGCATATTGTGTAGGTTGGTCTGGAAGGAAACAAAGGCTTTATAATTTTTCGGTATCGGAAGGGCATAAATATCCTCCCCTTATGCCAAAAACACAACCCAATATCAAAAGTGGACCGATCGGGACAATATAGGTATCAAAGGAAAGGTATTGAAGAGTAGAATATGAATATGGTAAAATTTGAGTTTAAGTACCAATCGGGCCGCCCCAACCCCAAAACTACTCCAAACAGACATATTGGACGTTCATTTCAATATGGGGCTCAAATGAAAGGTATTCGGGAGTAGATTTCGTATCTGGCATACAAAATCAGATCGAAGTGTAGGGGGTCACGCCACCCCTCAAAAACGCCATTAGACCCATTATTACTACATGATACTTGGCTGAACCGATTTTCTTAAAATTTTCACAGATTGTGTACGTTTGTCTGGGGGGAAACATGGGCTGTATAATTTTTAGATATCGGGTGGAGGTGGATCCTCCCTCTTACCCCAAAAACGCCACCCACATCGAAAAGTGATAGGCTGTATAATTTTTAGATATCGGGTGGAGGCGGATATTCCCTCTTACCTCAAAAACGCCACCCACATCCAAAAGTGATCCGATGGGCACAACAAGAGTATCAACAAGGGTATGGAGTTAAAATTTGGTTCCAAGTACCCAGCGGGCCCCCCAAAACCTTTCTATACAGATATATTCGAAGTTCATGTCAAAATGGGACTCCAATGAAAAGTATTAAGGAAAAAAGAACAAATTTGATATCTATTTTCAGTGCAAAGTGCCGGTGGCCGACCCAGGCCCAAAACACCCTCCAAACGGTTCATGTTTACCGGCCATGGCAATATGGGGCTCAATTTATGTGGATTTGGAAGTGCATCACGAATTTGATATACATATTTGATTTTAAATATCTGAGGTGCCATCCCTTCCCTTAAGAACACTTCTCATTACCCTATTTTTAAAAACCCCAGAAACCGAGCAGGGGCAAACTTCACACATCAATGAGTGCTTTCCGATTCAAGTTTAAACTCAATAATAAGGGACCTTTTTTAAAGCCGAGTGCGAACGGCGTCCCGCAGTGCGACCCCTCTTTGGGGAACATTCTTTAAATGACCGTGCATGGCATTGTACCTCGTAAATATTGCCAACATTAAGAGGGGATAACCACCGCTTCGTCCGATGTTCTCGCCAGGATTCGAACGCGTTCGGCGTCATAGGCTACAATGGCACGAATTCAATATCCGCATTCAGGGCGAAGTGTCCCCAGCCTAAAAAGATATTAGAGAGTTAAAGAAGGCGCAGAAAAAGTCATTCAAAGAACTTGACAAATGCGATCCATGGTGGAGGGTATATAAGATTCGGCCCAGCCGAACTTAGCATTCTTATTATAGCTAAGTCCAAACAGCGTGCATATAAGAAACACCATTTATTGTAGAAAATAAGTTTTTCTTGGCTAACAACTTCACAAATGTCTCAAAAATCGGTAAGGATGACCATGACCGAAATTTGTTGTATTCTTGCCAGGATTCAATTCCAGGTGTTCAGTGACACAGTAGCCTCGTGACAGCTATGAAATTTACATCTACATTGCATTTTTAAAAAAACATCAATTCCCTTATCAACTTTTCTTCCAATAAGACTTCGACTGCGTGTCTTTTAATTTCACTTTACCTTTTCAGCTTTCTAAATTCAAACTTTGGGCAACAAAAAGTACCGTCACTTTAGAAGATTTCACTCCCTATTTTTTCCGAGAACTTTTACTTATTTAAAGATGTTTAAAGTATAAGCTTTTAATTAACAACGTCAACCATCACATTCAAGAGTTCACTACTTATTAAGCCATTTCGATAATCTACTGAACTTTTAATCATATTTCATTTAATTACTTCTCTTGACTTTCATTATAGAGCGCAAATCCCTTTATATGAGGACAAAATTACCTAAAACAAGTAATAAACTATCTCATGGTAGTATACCGGTCATATCTCTTCCAGCGCATCCAGCTTAAAGGCAACAAAGGGGTGTCGACACACACTCTGTGTGGGCTAACAATGTCAATATCGAAATAAGTTTTGGTCGTACATTGACCATCATAAGGGATCTCGACAATGTTCCGGTAGGGAAATGTTGGCTAACTCAATTATAAATATCTTCGCTTAAGTGGGGTTGGTGGGGTGGGTGGATTGTTTATTGTGTCTGTAATACGATAAGGGTTCAACAATAGTTTAACCATTGTTTAACTTTAATTTATGACGCTTTCTTTGCGTATGTATTTGTAGGAGTTAGGAGATAAAATGTTGTCATGGTATGAGATCAACATGTGTTGCTGCCATAAACATGTTGGATTTAAGTTTCGGTATTCACTTGGCCTTTGGCCTACAAAAGTATGATAAGTAAATACTTTTGAGTTATTTACATATTCTAATTGTAATGGATAAGCAATCACAGAACATATATTGGAACAACTGGAAACAAGAAATGTTACAACATATTTGAATATGTAACCCAAAGTAGAAGAGGAAGAAGATAAAAAAAGCCAAAGAACAAACTTTTGGCATAGTTTATGTATTTTCATAAATTCTCGAAGCAAAAAGGCAAAACTGGATTATCAAATAAAATTTCCTTTTTAGCAATCATATGCAAATGAGCCTAGATATGTATGCCTGCAATAACAATCAGTGTTGCCTTTTTTTAGGTTATTCAAGCTAAAGTTGTTCAATTTTCTTGATGTTGTGGGGGGTGGTAAGCTGGGACTTTCTTGAAATTTATTGCAATTTTGAATAATTATCAAAATTTTAGTTGAGGATACCAGCACGTGCAATGAATAGCAAGTAAGAGCGTGCTTAGTTCGGCCGGGCCGAATGCCGAATCTTGGGAACCCACCACCATGTATTCTGCTAAAATATGGGAGCTATATCTAGTTATAGACCGAATTGCAACGTATTTTGGCGCAGTTGTTGAGAGTCATAACAGAACACTATATGCTAAATTTCAGTCAAGTCGAAAAAAACGTGGAATTGTAGGGGAACAAGAAGTCAAATCGGGAGATCGGTTTATATGGGTGCTATATCAGGTTCTTGACCGATTTAAACCGTACCTGACTCCCTTGTTGGGTGTCATAATAGAATACTATGTGCAAAATTTCAGCCAAATCGGACTAAAGTTGCGGCTTCCTGGGGATCAGGAAGTCTAATCGGGATATCGGTTTATATGGGAGCTATATCAGGTTCTTCACCGATTTTAACCGTACTTGGCTCCGTTGTTGGGAGTCATAAAAGAACACCATGTAGAGAATTTCAGCCAAATCGGATGAAAATTGCGGCTTCTAGGGGCTCAAGAAATCAGATCGGGAGATTGGTTTATATAGTAGCTATATCAGGTTCTTGACCGACTTGCACCGGACCTGACTCCCTTGTTGGATCTCATAATAGAATACTATGTGCAAAATTTCAGCCAAATCGGACTAAAGTTGCGGCTTCCTGGGGATCAGGAAGTCAAATCGGGAGATCCGTTTTTAATGGGAGCTATATCAGGTTCTTCACCGATTTTAACTGTACAGTTGTTGGGACTGATAACAGAAAACCGTGTATACAATTTCAGCCAAATCGGATGAGAATCGCGGCTTACAGGTGCTCAAGAAGTCAAATCGGGAGATCGGTTTATTTGGGAGCTATATCCGATTCTTCACCGATTTGAACCGTACTTGGCTCCGTTGGTGGGAGTCATAACAAAATATTATGTGCAAAGTTTCAGCCAAATCGGATGAAAATTGCGGCTTCCAGGGGCTCAAGAAGTCAAATCGGGAGATAGGTTTATATGGGGGCTATATCAGGTTCTTCACCGATTTGAACCGTACTTGACACAATTGGTCGGAGTGATAACAGAACACAATGTAGAAATTTCAGCCAAATCGGATGACAATCAAGGCATACAGGGGCTCAAAAAATCAAATCGGAAGATCGGTTTATGTGGGAGCTATGTCAGGTTCTTGACCGATTTAAACCGTACTTAGCACAGTTGTTGGAAGTCAAAATAGAACACTATGTGCAAAATTTCAGCCAAATCGGACAAAAATTGCGGCTTTCTGGGGTTCAGGAAGTCAAATCGGGAGATCGGTTTATATGGGAGCTATATCACGTTCTTGACCGATTTCAACCGTACTTAGCACAGTTATTGGAAGTCATAACAGAACACTATCTTCAAAATTTCAGCCAAATCGGACAAAACTTATGGCTTCCATGAGCTCAAGAAGTCAAATCGAGAGATCGGTTTATATGGGAGCTATATCCAAATCTGAACGGATATGACCCATGTGCAATCTCCAACGACCTACATCAATATAAAGAATCTGTGCAAAATTTCAAGCCGTTAGCTCTACGCGTTCGACCGCTGTCGTGATTTCGATAGACGGACATGGCTAGTTCGAATCAGAATTTCGAGACGCTCCGGTAGCCGAACCGGGCCCGCTCCGCTGCGCCTTTTTTAACTCTCTAATATCTATTTAGGGTGGGGACACTTCGCCCTGAATGCGGATATCGAATTCGTGCCATTGTAGCCTATGATGCTAAACGCGTTCCAATCCTGGCGAAAAATCGGACAAAGCCGTGTTTATCCCCTCTTAATGTTGGCGACATTTGCAAGGTACAATGCCATGCATGGTCATTTAAAAAATTTTCCCCAAAGAAGTGTCGCACTGTAGCGCCGTTCGGACTCGGCTATAAAAAAAGGTCTCTTATCAATGAGTTTCAACTTGAATCGGAAAGCACTCATTGATGTGTGAGAATTTGCCCCTTCTCGATTCCTGGTGGTAATCGTCTTCCTTAGGGTAATGTTCTCATTAGGGGAGGGATGGCACCTCAGACATTTCGACTCAAATATGGATATCAAATTCGTGCTGCACTTCCAAATCCCTTTAATTTGAGCCCCATATTGCATATCCGGTAAAGGGTGTTTTGGGGCTGGGGCGGCAACCGGCACTTTTTACTGAAAATAGATATCAAATTCGTTCTTTATTCCCAACGGAAATGAAGTTCAGTTTAGGGGATGCTTTACGGCGTACCCCAAAACACTTGGCTCCAAAATTGGATATCAAATTCCTTTTCTACTCTCAAATATCTTTCATTTGTGTCCCATATTGTAATAATGGGTAAAATAACCCATTTGACGTATCTTTAGGAGGAAAAGCGACACCTAGACTTGAAAGCAAATTTTAATGTCACATTCGTAATCTACTCCCTAATACCTTTCATTTGAGTCCCATATAGCCATGGTCGGGTGATATGCCCATTTGGGGGTAATTGGGGGGTGGGCGACCTCCCATTACTTGGACCTAATGTTTTATTCCATTTTTGTAATCTACTGCCTAATACTCTTCATTTGAGTCCCATATTGACGTGAACTTCGAATACATCTGGTTAGAGGAGTTTTGGGGTTGGGGGGACCCGCTGGATACTTGGGCCCAAATTATAATACCATATTCGTTTTCTGTTCTCCAATACTTTGCATTTGATACCCTTATAGCGCCCATCGGACCACTTTCGGATATGGGTGGCATTTTTGGGGTAAGGGGGAGGGTCCGCCTCCACCCGATATCTAAAAATTAAATAGCCTATGTTTCCTTCCAGAAAAACGTGCACAATCTATGAAAATCGGTTCAGCCAAGTATCATATAGTCATAATGGGTCTAATGGCGCTTTTGTGGGTTGGCGTGACCCCCTACACTTCGATCAGATTTTGTATGCCAGTTTCGAAATCTACTCCCGAATAGCTTTCATTTGAGCCCCATATTGAAATGAACGTCTAATATGTCTGTTTGGGGGTGTTTTGGGGTTGGGGCGGCCCGATGGGTACTGCGACTCAAATTTTAATACCATATTCGTATTCTACTCTCCAATACCTTTCATTTGATACCTATACTGTCCCGATCGGTCCACATTTTGGGTTGTGTTTTTGGCATAAGGGGGAGGGTCCGTCCCATTTCGATACCGACAAATGTAGCCTATGTTTCCTTCCACACCAACCTACACAATATGCGAAAATTTCGAGAAAATCAGTTCTGCCGTTTTTCAGTCTATACAGAACAAACAAACCGAGTCCCATATATTCGTGATTGGCTAATGTGCCCATTTTGGGCGTTTTTGTGGGGGTGAGGTGAGCCCCTGTTCTTCGACATGAACTTGAATGCCAGATTCGTTATCTACTTCCGCACACTTTTCATTTGATACCCATATTGTCCTAATTGGTCCACCTTTCCGCTATTCCTACTTTCTGACCATATTCGCAATCCACTCCTTAACACCTTTCATTTGTCCCGATCGGTCCACTTTTATTTTTGGGTAGTACTTTTGGGGTAAGGGGGAGGGTCCGCCCCCCTCCCGATATCAAAAAATTATATAGCCAATGTTTCCTTCCAGACCAAACTACACAATCTGTGAAAATTTCAGGTAATCGGTTGAGCCGTTTTTGAGTCTATACGGAACAAACAAACAAACAGACAACCACAAATTGAATTTTATATATGGGGTCCTAGATCAATATTTCGAGGTGTTACTAACGGAATGTCTAAATTAGTATACCCCCATCTTATGGTGGTGGGTATAAAAATATATTTTAGTTCTTTCAATGCTTTGTTTTTTATTGCAAAACTCTGTGGCAACACTGTTGTCAATTTCCTAACCCATGGAAATGTTTGTTCTTTTTCTAAGAATATGTATCACATCATTTCGGAATGATGGGACTGTCGAAGAAACCAACTATCATATGTTGATGTAATTCACTAAGGAATTAAAGTAGAAACATTTTTAGTCATATTGAATTTTTTCATTCTCACAGACTATGCTACCGCAGTTTGTCTCCATAGCTGCATGTGGCTGTGGGTCTATTTCCTGTTTCAACCGGAAACAGCACACATTCATGCAAAGTGTAGCAACTTTTGACAATGAACAACCAAATGAACGACACTTTCTATACACACACACAGACATCAATACCCAACAAGTTGAAGTATTTCGAAATGTGTCGGACAAGAAAAAGACTTCCTTTGATTGGTCGCCCCTGTTTTTTTGTTGTATTTTTTGTTGAGTTAAGTGAACATTGTCCTCTCTAGTGTTGCCATTTCTTCTTACCCCTATGGGAAAACCTTGACAATGAACCCTTCTCATGTGAGTAGCAACAGCATGAAAGTATTTTCGCTGTCATTGCCAAACAGAATTGATATTAAATTGCTCTTGGACTAACTTAATTGTTTGCAATTCTATGTGGAATATATTTAAAAGAGTAATTAATAATAATTTTAACGATGTTCTCTTCCATTTAAGTGCTTTGGGGGTATATTGGAAATTTTAAATTGGATTTTCAGCAACTAAAGAACAAGGATTTTTGTTTTGGGGGAAACAAGTTGATGCTGTAATTAAAATTGGAAAGAAAATGAAATGAGGGTAACGTGTTATGATGAGTATTTTGTTTAAGTAGAATGAAGGTTGATGTGAATGAAAATTCGTCCTGAAAGATCTTTCACATCAAAGACCAATGAAAATACTTAAAATATATGAAAGAAATTTGAATCAATATGGGAGAAGTTGAAAAGGATAACGGCTTATGATGCAAGCTAATGTTAAAAATTTTTTCCAAATTTTTGAGTTAGAAGCGTTTGGTAGCGAAGCTCAAACCAAAATTACTCTTTAAACAGTGGCAAATTATGGTAGTGAAAACAAATTCCAATGGAAAAGCTAAGGTGAGCCAAATATGACATGCAATATTTCAGAATATGATATGAGGGATACCAACTAACAGTTCTGAGTGGCTTTAACTTGACAAAGTTCAGATATAACTAGGTTCCATATTTTTCTTAACAAAGGTGCCATATGTGGTAGATTTATTTAACACCGCCAAAGCAAGTGAGCTAACGTGTACAGTAACGTGTATGTTGACGACCCTCGCAAATGAATTACGGGCTATGAATTTCGATTCTGCAACTTGAATGTCCAAACTCTATATAGAGAGAAGGCACTGTAACGCACTGGAAGATGTATTAGAAAAGTATAAGACCGACATTAACTCCTTACATGAAGTGCGATGGATTGGGAGAGGCGTCACAACAGCACCGAAACTTAATGCGTTGTATGGTACTATAGCTACCATGACACGTGACATGAGTTTGGCTCAACTGTGGCAGTGCTCCTTATTTGAAAGATTTCAGGGCATTTCATTATTTCTGGTAGTCCAGCGGCCAGTCAGCACCCTGACATGTTTTGACAGGTCTTGTTAAGAAATGCTATCATTGTACCATATATTCCTTGACAGAGAGAGAACCCTCTAGGTACTTGATTAGGTTGTGAAGTACTGTTTTAGTGGACTTACCCTTACCGTATGCATGCTGTTGTCGAGGCGATCTCCAGGGATCTTTGAATCGGCTGGTTGTGCGCTCTAAAAACTGTAAAGTTACCTTCAAAAAGAACATCTTAAGTTAGGAATTCCGTGCTACTTTTAAAATCCTTAATTGTTTTCAATGCCACTCCCCTAAGTTAGTTAATGTCTTGTATTGTTTCGCCACCTAAGTGCCGGTATCTGTTAGAAGCGAGGGCCGGGTAATGAATTAGGAAATGCTCCAACGTCCCATCATCTTCCCCACATGCCCTCCACATGTTATCACTTGCCGCACCGATTTAACATAAGTGAGCTCGTAGTCCTATGTGCCCCGTTATGATACCAATAGCTATACTGACCTCCTTCGTACTTCCTTTCAGTAATAGCATCGTCTTCTCACGGTAAAGATGTTAACACTCGATGTCCTCGCGTTAGCACCACACCACTTCGCGCATTCCGTGATCGCCCGGATCTCCGCCTGCAGGACCGTATTATGGTCCGGAATTCTACAACAGATGTTAGTCCCTGGGTTCTCAATGTAGACCCCAGGCCCACTCTGTCCTCTAGCTGTGATCCATCCGTGTAACATGATCTTCCAGATGACAACACTAGGGTTCCGTCAATCCAAGACTGTGCCGATGGCAGCAGTGCCCCGCACTCAACTTCAAGGTTCATCCCAGGTATCCGATCTGAAAACTCAACCCTTCCTTCAAAGTCTCCCATCGTCGCCTCGGTTATACCGCGATGGTATGAGCTGCTCCCATCTTCAATCCATTCTCCCATCGTCTTAAGTCTTAAATAGTCTCCAATGCCCTAGTGGGTTGGGTTATGTTGCACTTTTTCTCCATAGCAGTCCACCAAACTACTGAAGTGTAAGTAAGTATTGGTCTAACCACGCTCCTGTGGAGCCAGTGGACTATCCTTGGATTCCGGCCCCATTTCGAGCCTACGGCACTACATAGTGCCCAACATCAGTGAGCCTTCTCAGTACGCTCCTGATGTGACACTTCTAATTCAGTTTCCTGAATCACATCTAAGTATTTGACCTTGTCAAATGTCGAAATCGTCTTATTGAGGAAACGTGGTGCCTTAAATTGGCCCACCTTCGTCTTCCTCGTGAACAGGCATATTTCAGTCTTCTCTGGGTTAACATTGAGACCTCTTGGTCTATCGCCGTCATATGCCATAGGCAAGGCCCTTTCGGCCCTCTGCATAGCTCTTTCGCTTCCTTACCCCTTAGAAGTATTATAACATCGTCTGCGTAGCAGAGGGGTTCAAATCCCTCCTCAGTCAGCATCCGTAATTGGTCATGGTGGTCACCCATAGGAGTGGCGATAAAATGCCCCGCCAGTTTCTAAGGATTGGATCAATATTGGTCGGTATTGGTCTAAGGATTGGATCAGTGTGTCGGTCCGCACATTGTTAGAAGCCCCCTCGATGTCAATGCATACCGCCAGGGTGTACGTTTTGGCATCGAAGGAATCTCTATTTTATGCACAACTTAGTGCAGGGCAGTCTCCACCGACGTTCTTTTGACATAGGCATGCTGTTTGTATTGAGCAGTTCGCTTCGCTTCTGTTTTGCTTTCCTCACCAGCCGTTGCAGCTGCGACGTGGGTGGTGGTGTCTTAGAGTCGAAAGGCAGATAAAGTGATGCCAGGTATGCTCCATCGTCTTCCTGTGTCACCACTGATGCATCCGACATTGACAAGTCTGGGAAAAATAGATAACTCAAATTTCTATGACAAATAACGCAGGTCCTCGGCCGAGTGCCAGTGTTAGCATTGAATAATTGTTAGTTGATATGGTTCAGCCCAAAAACTTTGTTCCGGATCGTCCATGGCTCCTGAGTTAAGGCAATATGAATCTTGTCCTTGCTGATTTTCTCAATCAGAGCGTTTCTCGCCACGGCGGAGGTTTATCTGGATTACCACAATCATTGGTCCTCCAGTAACTGGGCATCTTGGGAGTGGGTGATGATCTGATTGTCTGCTGGACTGCATTGGCTTTCCTTTCACTGCACTGCCTGATGTTTCAGTATTAGTTTCTTTGCCCATCCTAGTCTTCTTAATCTTTGTAAAGTCGGTAATGGTACCATCGTAGGCTCCCTGTTCGTTAGGCTGTATGGAGTTTCCAGTCCCTGTATCGCCTCATGTTTCAATACCATGATCTTTGCCTATCTTAGTCTTCCAAATCTTAAGTAAATGGGCTTCTGTTCGTAAGGCAGCATTGAGTCTCCTGTCGCTGCGCTGCCTTATGTTTAAATATTAGGATCTTTACCTATCCTAGTCTTCCGAATCTTGAAGTCGGTGATAGGTCCGTTGTCGGGTCGCTGATTGTTGGGCTGTGTTGGGCCTTTCCCTTCACTGCCTTTTGTTTAAGTATTGGGAGCTTTGCTAATCCTACTCTTTCCAATTTTGAGGGAGACATTGGTTGTCTCGTCGTCAGTCCCCTATTTGTTGGGCGATATTGAGTCTCCTGCCACTGCACGGCCTGATGTCTCAATATGAGGATTTCTGCCTATCCTAGTCTTCCCAATTTTGAAAAAGACAGCCTTGCTCCCGTAGTGGGCCATGTCTTTAGTCTTAGCCAAATTTTTCACGGAGATTTGATCAATGCCAACCACAAGGAGAGTTCCTTCCTCCTTCCTGTGCAAGACCAACCACTTTTCTGCAAACAAACCTTGGTTTTACTTGCCCAAGAATTCTAACATGCATTTCGTTGCAAATTTACTGCCCTATTCTTTGATGAAGAACGTAGACTTCGTGAACTGGGGGATATCCATCTTTCTCACCAGGTTGAGCTTTGCGGCCTCCCAGGGAGCGTGAATACCTTTGACGAACTGTTGGACGGTATCAATACATTCCGCCAACGCGAATCGCAGCGTAAAGATGTCTCCTCTAAACTCGCAGCACATCATTTGTATGGCTGCACCCTCTACAGAGTTCCACACATATTCGAAAATCCGCTCGTTAACTATATCCTCTACTTGGGAAAAGTGATCTGGTGGAATCTTACCGGATGCACAGCCGATATTTATGACTGCATAAGTCAGCTCATCTTTGTTGTGCTTTCTTGCCACTCTAGCGTTAGAGCGCGGCTCCTTACCGGTCTCAGCGACATTCTTCCCCTTCCGTGATGGCTGTGGCGTCCTTTTGGAAGTCACAGTCCTCCATGAAGATTCAATGGCCGGGCGCGCTTCCTTCGTTCCTGTTCCGACTTTATCTACCTCCGTAGGATACTGTCTGGAGTCTCCATTGCGGGAGAGTACTCCCAGAGTACTTAAAAGCGAATAGCTCTTTTTCTTCTTCAGCACTTTAGCAGTGTTATGCTCTTCGGGAGATCTGATTCGCTTTCCAGCTTCCGTAGAAGTGCTTGGAATGTCAGTTCTATCCCTTCCAGTATCCTGCATTTTCGCCTTATTGCGCTGCCGGTACATACTCCTTTGTCTCCTTCGTCGTGCCCTGGAACGTTTTCTCGGTCTGCTTGTGAGCTTAGCAAAGGCATCGCTCACTTCTGCCGTCATCCCGCCCCTCATCTCTCGATACTGCTGCGATGACTGTTTCATTGACACTGTGGCTGTCAAAGTCTGAATCGGAAACACTACCTTTACTTAGAGGCTGGGGTAGAATTGTGCATAACTCTGGTTAATCCTCCTCTTCCTCTCGACTACAGGTGCCAAGGTACCCACACCTATAGGGGGAGAGGACAACACTCTATGGTCTGACGCCACCACCGCAGCTGTTGAGTCTTTAGAGTCCATTTCTAGCCTACTCCAAAAAGGCTTTAAAATTTTTCGTGATAGGTAGTACCTATTCCGAAATACGGATATTTTTCTTTGAGGAGAGGAATTAAAACACTTTAATTAATTGATTATAAGGCGAGGCGATTCTTTTCCATAACAATTTTTTGTTTGTTTTCCAATATCAACTATTTGATTTAGAATTGATTTTTTAAACATAAAGTTTACTGCAATATTTCTTTTCTCTATAATTTAATGTTGTTGCTATTTTCCTTCTCAAAGTTCATAAACGTTTATTTATCTAAATCGATTTCCAACATGTTAACTTAGCAATGATAAATGATTTTTTGTCTAAGTAATTAGAAATTGCAATAACTACGGCTACATACAAATTTAAATGGACAATGCACTAGTCAACTCTGTATGAAAACATCCAGACATCAATTCTATTGACAACAGTCATTACTCTAAGTTGTGTGTGGTGTGGTTTGTTGCAATCGATGGCAGACATAATCGATGAGCACTTCAAGGTTTTTAACGTTCTAAAATTAAAACAGAATTATTAAATTGACATCGAGGACGTGTCTGTCTGGAAAAAAATGGAAGGAGAAAGAGAATCTATGTTATCGAAAAAGAAGTAAAAAGGCGTTAAATTCGGCCGGACCGAACTTTGGATACCCACCACCTCAGGTATATATGTAAACAACCTTTCGTCAAATGCCCCATAGCAGCTATAACGAAATATGTTCCGATTTGGATCAAATACTTATAAGTACAAGTCATTGTTCAATATTCGCCTTTTAAGTAGCTATACATAAAAACAAGTAAAAGCGTGCTAAGTTCGGCCGGGCCGAATCTTATATACCCTCCACCATGGATCGCATTTGTCAAGTTCTTTTCCCGGCATCTCTTCTTAGGCAAAAAAGTATATAAGAACAGAGTTACTCTGCTATTAAAACGATATCAAGATATGGTCCGGTTCGGACCACAATTAAATTATATGTTGGAGGCCTGTGTAAAATTTCAGCCAATTCGTTTAAGAATTGCGTCCATTGGGGCTCAGGAAGTAAAATAGAGAGAACGATTTATATGGGATCTGTATCGGGCTATAGACCGATTCAGACCATAATAAACACGTTTGTTGATGGTCATGAGAGGATCCATCGTACAAAATTTCAGGCATATCGGATAATAATTGCGACCTCTAGGGGTCAAGAAGTCAAGATCCCAGATCGGTTTATATGGCAGCTATATCAGGTTATGGACCGATTTGAACCTTATTTGACCCAGTTGTTGAAAGTAAAAATAAAATACGTCATGCAAAATTTCAGCCAAATCGGATAGGAATTGCGCCCTCTAGAAGCTCAAGAAATCAAATCCCCAGATCTGTTTATATGACAGCTATATCAGTTTATGAACCGATTTGAACCATACTTGGCACAGTTGTTGAATATCATAACGAAATACTTCGTGCAAAAATTCATTCAAATCGGATAAGAATTGTGCCCTCTAGAGGGTCAAGAAGTCAAGACCCAAGATCGGTTTATATGGTAGCTATATCAGGTTATGGACCGATTTGAACCATACTTGGCACAGTTGTTGGGTGTAATAAGAAAACACGTCGTGCGAAATTCCATTTCAATCGGATAAGAATTGCGCACTCTAGAGGCTCAAGAAGTCAAGACCCAAGATCGGTTTATATGGTAGCTATATCAGGTTATGGACCGATTTGAACCGTACTTGGCACTGTTGTTGGATATAATAAGAAAACACGTCGTGCAAAATTTCATTCCAATCGGATAAGAATTGCGCACTCTAGAGGCTCAAGAAGTCAAGACCCAAGATCGGTTTATATGGCAGCTATATCAGGTTATGGACCGATTTGAACCATACTTGGCACAGTTGTTGGATATCATAACAAAACACGTTGTGCAAAATTTCATTCTGATCGGATAAGAATTGCGCACGCTAGAGGCTCAAGAAGTCAAGACCCAAGATCGGTTTATATGGCAGCTATATCAGGTTATGGACCGATTTAAACCATACTTAGCACAGTTGTTGGATATCATAGCAAAACACGTCATGCAATATATCATTCCAATCGGATAAGGATTGCGCACTCTACAGGCTCAAGAAGTCAAGACCCAAGATCGGTTTATATGGCAGCTATATCAAAACATGGACCGATATGGTCCATTTACAATACCAATCGACCTACACTAATAAGAAGTATTTGTGCAAAATTTCAAGCGGCTAGCTTTACTCCTTCGGAAGTTAGCGTGCTTTCGACAGACAGACGGACGGACGGACGGACAGACGGACGGACATGGCTAGATCGACATAAAATGTCACGACGATCAAGAATATATATACTTTATGGGGTCTCAGACGAATATTTCGAGTAGTTACAAACAGAATGACGAAATTAGTATACCCCCCATCTTATGGTGGAGGGTATAATAAACCAATCTGGCCTAACACAACTCCCCGTTCCAAATTTCGGCGAAATCGGACAATAAATGCGCCTATTATGGCCCCAAAAACCATAAATCGAGAGATCGGTCTATATGGGAGCTATATTCAAATCTAGACTGATCTGGTGAAGAATGATATCGAAGGGCCTAATTCAACTCACTGTCCAAAACTGCGGCAACATCAGACAATAAATGCGCCTTTTATGGGCCCAAAACCTCAATTCGAGAGATCGGTCTATATGGCAGCTATATCCAAATCTGGATCGATCTGAGCCAAATTGAAGAAGGATATCGAAGGGCCTTACATAACTCACAGTCACAAATTTCAGCAAATCGGCGGATCGTTCTATATGGCAGTTATATCCAAATCTAGTCTGATCTGAGCCAAATTGAAGAAGGCTATCGAAGGGTTTAACATAACTCACTGTCCCAAATTTCAGCAAAATAGGATAATAAATGTGACTTTTATGGGCCTAAGACTCTAAATCGGCGGATCGGTCTACATGGCAGCTATATTCAAATCTGAACCGATCTGGGCCAAATTGAAGAATGAAGTCGGAGGGCCTAATTCAACTCACTGTCCAAAATTGCGGCAACATCGGACAACAAATGCGCCTTTTATGGGCCCAAAACCTCAAATCGAGAGATCGGTTTATATGGCAGCTATATCCAAATCTGAACCGATCTGAGCCAATTTGAAGAAGGATATCGAAGAACCTTACACAACTCATTGTCACAAATTTCAGCAAAATCGGATAATAAATGTGGCTTTTATGGGTCTAAGACCCTAAATCGGCGGATCGGTCTATATGGGGGCTATATCAAGATATTGTCCGATATTACTCATCTTCGAACTTAACCTGCTTATGACCAAAAAAAGAATCTGTGCAAAATTTCAGCTCAATATCTCTATTTTTTCCCTATGTCAAGGGAAGTTCTGTGGAGACTGCCTCGCACGAGGATGACCCGCCACAGTGGGACATTTTATCGCCATTCCTATGGGTGACCATCATAAATAAACGAATACGGATACCGACTGAGGAGGGATTTAAACCAGTCTGCTGCGCAGAAGTTGTCCTAATGCTTCTAAGAGGTAGGGATCCGAATCAGCTGTTCAGAAAGACCTAAAAGGTGATGGAGGTGGCATACTGCTGGACTATACCTAGGGGTTTTAACGTTAACCCAGCGAATACTACGGATGAACGTTGATCAATTTGAGGCACTACGTTTCTTCAACAGAACAATTTTGATATCTGAGATGGTCAAATAGTTAGGAGTGATATTGGACAAGAAACTGAAATGGAAATGTCACATTCGGAAGCGTGTCGAGAAGTAACAGATGTGTGGCATTATGTACACGGGCGAAGTTACAGTGGACCTCTTAAGATTTAAGCATGAACCGGATCTGACCTTATTTGTATGCACCTGCCCTATATCCCTGTTTTTCGATTAAAGATATACAAAAACCGCTTTTTATACCCTACACCACTATACTGGTACAGGGTATTACAGGGTATTTGTTTGTAACACCCACAAGTAAGAGAGATAGACCCATTGATAAGTATACCGATCGAATCACTTTCTGATTTGATTTAGATGTGACCGTCTGTCTGTCTATCCGTCAGTCTGTCCATGTTAATTTGTGTACAAAGTGCAGGTCGCAGTTATCATCCGATCTTCTCAAAATTTGGTGCACTCATGTTTTTCGGCCTTGAGAGGAAGCCTTTTGAAATTGGAAAAAAACGGTTCATATTTGGATAAAGCTCCCTTATATATGTTCGTCCGATTTGCAGTAATAATGCAATGAAATGGACATTTGTCAACCGATTATCTTGAAATTTGGTAGAAAGGATTCTCTCTTATGAATGAACCGTTTTTTCCAATTTCAAAAGGCTTCCTCTCTAGGCCGAAAAACATGTCTTTACCAAATTTTGAGAAGATCGGATAATAACTGGTATCCGATTTTCGGATGGGGTACCCGGGGGGCCTCTCCACCCCAAAATCTGGAGGCCACCGTAGCGCACAGGTTAGCATGTCCGCCTATGACGCTGAACGCCTGGGTTCGAATCCTGGCGAGACCATCAGAAAAAATTTTTAGCGGTGGTTTTCCCCTCCTAATGCTGGCAACATTTGTGAGGTACTATGCCATGTAAAACTTCTCTCCAAAGAGGTGTCGCACAGCGGCATACCGTTCGAACTCGGCTATCGACAGGAAGCCCCTTATCAATGAGTTTAAACTTGGACTGCACTCATGGAAATGTGAGAAGTTTGCCCCTGTTCCTTAGTGGAATGTTCATGGGCAAAATTTGCATTTGCCTCTGATATCAAATTGTCGGACCAAGTGTTAGGGGGACCACCCCAACCCACAAAACACCTCTATATCGGACATATTTTCCGACCATGGCAATATGGGACTCAAATGAAAGGTATTTGCGAGTAGAATACGAATCTGAAATCCAAATGATATCCTTCCACAAAACTGACCCAAACAGGACTTATTTGTGAGAATCTAATATCCAAGTGTGGGGTCAAGTGATTGGGGTGCTGCCCCTGCCAAAAACACTCTCTAAAGAGGACAAATTTACGACCATAGCAATATGCGCCTCAAATGAAAGATCTTTGGAAGTAAATCGCGAATTTGATATCAATCTTAGGGAAAAAGTGTCTATGGGGCCACCTCATCCCCATAACAACACCCATATAGGACGTATTTCCTGACCATTCCAATATGGGGCTGTTATAAAAGGTATTTTAGAGTAGAACACGAATTAGATATTTTCAGAACCAAGTCACTGAACAGCCGCCCCATCCCCCAAAACACCCCCCAAACCGATCATGTTTGCCGACTATGAACATATGGAGTCTAAATGGAAGGTGTTTGTGTGTAGACCACGAATCTGATATCAACATTCGGGACCAACTGCCTAGGGGACTTACACCCCCATAACAACCCACAAAGACCCATGACAATTTGGGTCTAAAAGAGAGTGGATCTCGATATTGATAGTTTATAGCGCCCATACCCCAAACCGAACATATTTGCTGACTTTTGCAAAAAGTGGTTTAAATGGCAGGTATTTGACGAAAATGAAATTGTTATCCAATTTTGAGGCCAATGGCAATATGGGGTTAAAATAAACGATATATGAGAGTAGAGCACGATGCTGATGTATTTTCAGGGATAAGTGTTTGGTGGACCACCCCACTCCCCAAAACAACCCTAAATTGTGCATGTTTACCGGGAGAAGAGTATGAAATTGATACCCACTTCCGGGATCAATTTTCAGGGGGTCAACCCCTTCCTCATAATACCCCACAAACAGCAATTATTTACTGAATTTGTGGCTCAAATAGAGGTATATGGGAGTAGAATACGAATCTGATATCCAAATGTGGGACCAAAACACCCCCCAAAGAGTACATATTGTTCGAGGACGCTTCGTCCCATTAACTCCCCTTAAACCAATGGCAATGTGGGGTGTAAATAAATGGTATTTGAGAGAATAACACGATGCTGATATTTGTTTTCAAGACCAAGTCTAGTTTCAATATATGTTACGTTTTGGGTTCTAGTTAATACATTCCGAATACCTTAGGGTGTCCGCTCCGTGATCATCACGTACTTAATTGTAAGACTTAATAAAAAGGCCTAAATCGTCATATAAAGTGCGAGGCCTTTTCTTTATTTATTTCCTGCTAAATAACTTAACCATTAAAAGAATGAAATAATGACACTGTTGATTTCCAATCAAGATTTAAATTTATTTTACTGCCATCATTAAAGTGTCTCTCCGGGTCATTCGTTGGTCAGTTACTTCGCCTTCGTTTATTTGAATAGACATTAAACGCGTTCCGTTTAATGTAAATTGATAGCTAGTATCCTACTTTGACTTTGGCATTTTATTGTTCTCAGAAATGATGTGTGAAGGAACGTTAAATTGTCAGCATTTTGTTGTGTTCGTTCGCCGTGCCCTCTCTCCTGCCACGGGTGTCGTATGCAAATACTTTGTGTTCAACTTTCTAACGTTGAAAGGCAAAAGGCACTCCCCTTCCTTATCTTTGCCATTCATTCAGTATATTCGAATGAAGGGGAATATATTTTTAAATTGGTTTTAATTAATTAAACAGTTTGTGTAAGAGTGACAGCAAATGATGTAGTGCTTCTTGCTAAGAGAATGAACTGTTATGCTGTTCGATCGAAAGTAAGGACGGAAATATTTTCCAAAGTTTTCTTTCCTTTAAGTTTCAGTAATTAGTTTATATTTGAGACGTATGATGTTATACTGAATTAGATGAATAATGTTAGAATTTAATACTGAATACCAAAATTGGATTAGTCTGCCATCAACAAATGAAGCAGATAATTAACATCGACTTGATGTTAATAAATACATATAAACATATGTATATAATGGTATGCATAATAATTCGAATGTAATCATTTATTACCAATTACAACTAATAATTCATCATTAGGAAATCAATCATAGTCCATTAAATAAAACATGAACATCAAATCCTACACTTTTGAAAATACGAAAGATGTAACTGTTGCCACTTCATCCTGGAATAGGGCCATTAGTAGTCGATGCTTGTTAAAACCACGTGCCATATATTGGAAGTTTGGCAGACTTGTGTGAAATTGTGCTATGGCGGCCGGCATTCCTAACACCGATACACTATTCAATGGTCAATGTTATCCAAAATAGTTAGTCACAGTCCTAGTCTCACTGAGGACGATACCAACTGATGTATTGAGTGTTTTTAAAATAATTAAAGTATTTGAAACTTATATGTGTGGACTAATTCTTCCTACAAAAGCTTTTTCTACTGTGCTAATCTTGAAACATTGGGATTCATACATCGTCCTTGGCGTAATTGAATAAAAAAAGTAAAAGGGCGTTAAGTTCGGGGCGAACTTTGGAGGCCCACCACCTCGGGTATATATTTATGTGAACCACCTTTCGTCATAATCCGGTGAAAATGCATAATTTATGACCCCATAGCAGCTATATTGAAATATGGTCCGATTTGGAACAAATTCAGTACGGACATTAAGTACAAGTCGTTGTTCAATTTTGTAGAATAAAATATTGGTCTTCTTGGTAGCTATATCCAAATATAGACCGATCTGAAGCATATACGACACGGATGTCGAAAAACCTAACATAAGTCAATGTATCAAATTTAAGCAAAATCGGATTATAAATGCGCCATTTAAGGGGTCAAGACTTTAAATCGAGTGATCGGTCTAGACAGCTATATTCAAATCTGAACCGATCTGGACCAAATCAAAGAAGGATGTCGAAGGGCCTATTAGAACTCACTGTTCCAAATTTCGGCGAAATCAGACAATAAATGCTCTCACAACTCACTATCCCAAATTTCGGCGACATCGGACAATTAATGCGCCTTTTATGGGCCCAAAACCTTTAATCGGGAGATCGATCCATATGGCAGCTATATCCATATCTGGACCGATCTGGGCCAGATTGAAGAAGGATATCGAAGGGCCTAACACAACTCACTGTCCCAAATTTTGGCAAAATCGGACAATAAATGCGACTTTTATGGGCTCAAAACCTTAAATCGAGAGATTGGTCTATATGGCAGCTTTATCCTAATCTGAACCGATCTGGGCCTAACACAACTCACTGTCCCAAATTTCAATAAAAATCGGTCAATAAATGCGCCATTTATGGGCCCAAAACTTTAAATCGAGATATCGGCCTATATGGTAGCTATATCCAATCTGGACCGATCTGGGCCCAATTGAAGAAGGATGTCGAAGAGCCTTACACAACTCATTGTATCCAATTTTGGCAAAATCGGACAATAAATGCGCCTTTTATGGCCCCAAGGCCTTAAATCGAGAGATCGGTCTATATGGCAGCTATATCCAAATCTGGACCGATCTTGGCCAAATTATAGAGGAATGTCGCAGGGCCTAACAGAACTCACTGTCCCAAATTTCAGCAAAATCTGATAATAAATGTGGCTTTTATGGGTCTAAGAACCTAAATCGGCGGATCGGTCTATATGGCAGCAATATCCAAATCTGGACCGATCTGGGCCAGATTGAAGAAGGATATTTAAAGGCTTAATACAATTCACTGTCCCAAATTTTGGTAAAATCTTACAATAAATGTGGCTTTTATGGGCGCAAAGCCTCAAATGGAGAGATCGGTCTATATGGCAGCTATATCCAATCTGGACCGATCTCGGCCAAATAGTAGAGGAATGTCGAAGGGCCTAACACATCTCACTGTCCCAAATTTCAACCAACCAGGATAATAAATGTGGCTTTTATGGGCCTAAGACCCTAATTCGGTGGATCGGTCTATATTGGGGCAATATCAAGATATAGTCCGATATAGCCCATCTTCGAACTTAACCTGCTTATGGACAAAAAAATCATGTCCACAGTTTCAGCTCAATATCTCTATTTTTAAAGAGTATAGCGTGATTTCAATAGACAGGCGGACAGACGGACGGACATGGCTAGATCGTCTTAGATTTTTACGCTGATTAAGATTATATATACTTTATAGGGTCGAAAATATTTCGACGTGTACCAAACGGAATGACAAAATGAATATACCCCCATCCATCGGTGGTGGGTATAAACATTAGTGTACCAATACTATTAGTAGCTTGTAGTGGTACAGCTAGACAACATGCTGCAAATTTAGCCGCAACCTTGAAATGAGACCTGAATATTCGTACTAAGATAGTCCACTAGCTCCACAGGAGCGTGGTGGTTAGATCTATACTTACTTACGCCTCTGTAGTTTGGTGGACTGCGATGCAGAAAAAGGGGAACACAAGGATAATACAACAGGTACAAGAACACCCCGCTAGGGCACTGGAGACTATTATATTCTTATATATTCCGACTTATATATTCCGACCATAGGCATATAAACTATGTATGAAGCAGCCACTGTGGCTATGAGATTTAAGGCGTTGGGATAATGGATAGTGGATATGAACAGGTCACAGCATCGCGTTAAAACTGAGGCGACGGTAGGAGACCTGGAAGTAATGGAAAGGGTTTCGGATCGGATACCTGAGACGATACTCGAGGTCGAGTACGAGACGATGCAGCCAACGGTATAGTCTTGGATTGGCAGAACCCCTGGTATTGCCATCTGGAATTTCAAGCTACATGGATGGATCAAAGCTAGAGGACCGGATGGGCCTGGTGCTATACATTGAGAACCCAAGAACTGATATCTGTTTCCGACTGCCTGGCCATAATACGGTTCTGTAGGCGGAGGTGCATTTGATTTCGGAATGAGTGAGGTGGTATGGTGTTACCACAAGGATATCGAGTGTAAAGATTATTAAGGACAGTAAGATGGCCATCAGGGTTATAGCAACCAGGACAGTGAGATTACGTTTTGTCTTAACGCCTTTTCTGAGTATAGCAAGATCCGCATCGTTTGGGTGATGAGCAATAGCGGAGTAAGAGGAAAACGATTTGGCCGTGATAACCAGAGATTTGCCATCAGTGACTTGGTGAGTCCGAAACCTTTCGGGGTGACTTGAGATAGTGAAAATGTCGGTAGGACGACGAAAATCCTAGAAGACATTTGGTTTATGAGTAGACAATGCTATGTCTGTAGGTGTCACATAGGACTATAGGTATATTTATGCACATTTATGTATGGCATGTGGGGAAGATGATGAGACGTAGCAACATATCCTATGACAATACCTGGCTAACAGACTCCGGCTCTTGGGTGCGGACACAAGACTAGATTTGTGAGCAGCACCTACTTCTTCGCATAGTTCTCTTCTTGGACACTTTTTTTGGATTAATAGAGCATACATCAAGTCGTTTACTGGCTTTGGTGTATGTCCATAGTGGCACGGGGTGTGTAAGAATCCGTACCCACTTTTCAACTGAGTTTCACCCAAACAAACCTAAGCTACACTGAAAATGTTTTTATCCTAATTCAAAAGATTTGAGCCAAATATAAACAAACTTAGTTTAAAGATGATCAACTTTCCAACTATTTAAGGAAACATTCCCTTTGGTTAAAAAAACTGTCTTCATAATAAGGTTTTTTTTTTATTGCAAATGGTAGGTTAATAAATCCTTAACTATGCTTTCTGTTATAAAAGAAAAAATTCTAAAATGAAAGTAAAAATATCGTTGAAAGTTAGGAAATTGACTTTGGGACATGACGACAGTGCACCTTAGTTAAAGACACAAAATAGCCTTATAAATGAAATCTGCCTGTTCACGAGAAAGACGAAGGTCGTCCAATTTGACGCACCACGTTTCCTCAATAGAACGATTTCGATATCTGACAAGGTCAAATACTTGGGAGAAATTTTGGACATGAAGTGTCGCATTCAAGAGCGTACCGAGAAGGCTCACAGAGACCCTACATAGAGCCCACACTATGTAGGGCAGTGGGCTTAAAATGGGGCTTGAATCCGAGTATAGTCCACTGGCTCTACAGGAGCGTGATTAGACCAATACTTTATTACGCCTCAGTAGTTTGATGGAGTGCGATGGAGAAAAAGTGCAAAGTAAGGTTAATACAACAGGTTTAGAGAACATGTTGTCTTGGCATAGGCTGAGCGATGAGGACCACGCCCACTAGGACACTGGAGACTATAAGAACATCTGACCCATGCAAATGCAAATTTGCCCATGAACATTATGATGATAGGATAACTGATGATAGGAGAACTGAATGGATTAGAAGAGATTTTCGATCGGATACCTGAGATGATACTAGAGGTCGAGTGCGAGACACTGCTGCCAGCGGCAGTCTTGGATTGACGGAGCTCTGGTATTGCCTTCTGGAAGATCATGCTACACAGACGGATCAAAGCTAGATGACAGAGTGGGCCAGTGAGAACCCAAAGGCTGAGATCTGTTTTCGACTGTCTGATCATAATACGGTTCTGCAGGCTTGGATTCGGGCGATCACGGTATGCGTGAGATGATGTAGTGTTAACGCTAGGGCGTCGAGTTTGATCATCTTTACGGATAGTAAACTGGCCATCAGGGCAATAACATCCTTGACTGTAAGATCACGAATAGTCTTGGAGTGTAAGATGCATATTTACTCCTTCTCTGAATATGGCACTATCCGCACCGTTTGGGTGCCGTGCCATAGCGGAGACGATTTGCCAGAGTACTGCCTTGGTTAATTCGAAGGCTTTCGAGTTAAGAGCGTGAGCTATGAATGAGCATTTAACACTGTGGAATAGCGAAACGGTCGGTAGGACGACGAAAATACTATGGTGAAATCCAGATTGTGAGAAGACGAGGTTGTTGCTGAGAAGAAGTAAGCAAGAGGTCATTATAGCTTTCGGTATCATAACTGGACACATAAGACTACGAGCTCACTTTTGTAAAATCGGTGCGGTAAGTGATAGCATGTGTAGGGCATGACAAGAAGATGAAGATGAAAACATGGCAGGCTATGGTAGGTTAGACAGTCCTTTACAGACTCACTTAGACAATTTGAAGTTCATTGTGATACCACAGTAGCGACATACCAAGGCTTCTGACGGGAATCGAACCCATGACCCCTGTACTGGTAATCCAAGAACGCTACTAACTCGGCTACCGGGGCGCCCATCCCATTGGTAATGCTGGCTACATTTGTATCCGGTCATGTTAAAAATTCCTTTTCAAGCGGTGTCGCTATGCGGCAAGCCGTTTGTATTTGGCATAAAATGGGCCTATTATCATTAAGCTTAAAACGTTAATCTGACTGATGCTGAGGATTTAACTCTGAGATGTGGAAGGTAGTTCCTAGTCTCGCCAGCTCATCTAGGATATCTCTGTGGCCCGGTATCCAGAACACGTGAATTTTGAACTGTAAAGCCATCTCGTTGAGAGATCTGCGACAGCCGAAGGCGATTTTTGCGTTCAGAAATACATTCTTCAGGGATTTAATGGGCTTATGGCTGTCTGAGAAGATATTATTTATGCCAAACGCCGTTGTGGCATTACATCTTAGCCATTCTACAACTTCTTGAACTGCAACTCCATTTGATACGCACTGCAGTAGTCGTGTAAGCTTCTCGATGTGGCCCTAGTGGTCGTCTAGTTTGGAACTATCAGTATAGAAGTCCATGTAAGTTCTATTACCAGGGATATAGTAGTTCCAATGGGTTCTGTCACGAATAGTGGTGCAGTACTTCCAATCAAAAAGTGGCCTGGATAGCGTGTTATCCATACTGCCTGGGATGTCGATCATTGTATCAAGGATAACACAGTGTCCGTAGGCGCCCCATGACCAAAGGGAAAGCATCCTTAGTCTCACAGCACAGTGGTCGCAGCAACGGGTCTAACCACAATGCCCAGAGGCAGTAGGTGTAGCATTAAATGCAGTGCATCAGATGGTGTCGTCCTCAGTGCGGCTGTTATGCACAAACAAGCCGGCTGAATATTGAAGGTGGATTTTGGAAACGCCGTCCACCAGACTACAACTCCATATAGCATTATAGGTCTGACAACTGCAGTATATACCCTGTGCATGGCACGCGGTTTAAACCAACAACTTTTGAAAATGGCTTTCCTGCAGGTGTATGAGCGAGAGTTACCTTTCTTGCTCTTTCTAAAATATTTGATTTAAAGTTCAATTTTCTGTCCAGCGAAACACCCACGTATTTTTCGTTTTTAGTTAATGGAACACTCTCTCCTCCCAAGGAGTCAGGTGCTACTGTGGGTAACTTGTATCACCTGCTGAAAATAACTATTTCTGTCTTGCACGGATTTACGAATATATCCAAGAGGGCTTGGAAAGTTCCCCTAATCGATATCAGAATACACGACCACTTTTACACCTTTTACATCCAGATACAATAATCTGACCCATCTCTGCTAACCCATCGTTTTAGATCCACAGATCCCAAGCCTACCATAATGCATATTTTAGTAAGTAAGTTATTTATAAATTTTCTTTCGGTAGCGTTGATGCCAAGATATTTCAGCTAAACGCGGAAGAATTACGTCCTCCATTTGTCTAAGAAGTCACACCGGTTAACATGGGAGCAGGTAGTTATAACCTTTAATGCTCTTGCTGAATACGATACGCATAGGTGAACTCTTTAATACAGCCCACATATAAAGTAATACAATGATTTGAATTCACCACATTTCTTCACGATTAATGCCTATATCGTTGTCATTACTCTTCTTTTTTCATCAACTTTTAATGTAAGCAAAATTATTTCTCACTGAAGTGCTTTCTTCAATAAATAAGAAAACTTGAATACCCTCTCCCATACTTCTCCCTCTCGTCAAACGTAAATAGCTAATAATTTCATATCAAAATCTCCTTCATGTGACACCGTAAAATCTTTTGTTTATGAGTTGTAAGAATCTTCTTTTCAGAGTTTTCTCTGTAATAGATTTCATGTCATAACTTTGAGTTGCTAACATAAAGAGAAAACAACATCACCTTAAATCATTGACTCTTAACCTGATTTTGCTAGCTCGAATGAAGCATGATAGAAAAAAAAACAACCACATTGAAATTGAATTCGTCCAGATTTTGTCCAGATTTAAGTCGAAGTACATATATTGGCAAGGACTTAATACTGCTTTGTTATGTAAGAGTTGATTCCTCGTAATAATGTTATAATAAGTAATAAATCAATAAATCCACGTTACGTAACAATAAATAAATAATAACATTTTGTTTGAACCTTTTAAATTCTTTTATATTCAGTTGGTCGTAACAAAAGTCAATCTCCTTTCTTGCTATATGATCTTTAGGTGTCATGTCCATCCACCTGCTGTCCGCTCGAGGAAAAGAAAAATCACTTGAGAAGTTTAAGGAAGGAAAAAGGAAATGCCCTATGGACATGCATTGTGGATGTTTTTTTCCACAAAAGTGGCATGACCAGAAATGAGAAAAAAATGGCATTCAATTTAAAGAGACGATAGGGATAAGTCATAAAGAGGATTTATTTAAATAAATTCTGTTTTTTCTAGCAAAGTTCTTATTCTCGAAAAGAAAATCATTAGGATGACACATGAACCTTCGTGTATATATACCTAGAGGCTTAAAAAGGGTAAATTGGCTTACTAATCTATTTTAGGAAGCTATAAAAATGTTTCATTGGTGCGAACAAAATTAAAAAAGGATGAAGTAGTCCTAAATTAAATTGTTGTTTGAGCGATACATTAAAGGTAGATGGTGGATTTTAATGAACGATAAAGAACTTCTAAAATGTTCACATCACTGCATGTTTGAACAATGGCAAATGAAGAAAAGTTTGCATAAATAAGTCTGAATAAATTTTGGATAAAATTTGATAGAACAAGTAAGAGCGTGCTAAGTTCGGCCGGGCTGAATCGATCAAGATATGGACCGGTTTGGACCACAATTAAATTATATGTTGGAGACCTTTGTAAAATGTCAGCCAATTCGAATAAGAATTGCGCCCTTTGGGGGCTCAAGGAGTAAAATAGAGAGATCGATTTATATGGGAGCTGTATCGGGCTATAGACCGATTCAGACCATAATATACACGTATGTTGATGGTCCTGTTAGGATCCGACGTACAAAATTTCAGGCAAATCGGATAATAATTACGACCTCTAGAGGCTCAAGAAGTCAAGACCCAAGATCGGTTTATATGGCAGCTATATCAGGTTATGGACCGATTTGAACCATACTTAGCACAGTTATTGGATATCATAACAAAACACGTCATTCCAATCTGATAAGAATTGAGCACTCTAGTGGCTCAAGAAGTCAAGTCCCCAGATCTGTTTATATGACAGCTATATCAAAACATGGACCGATATGGCCCATTTACAATACCAACCGACCTACACTAATAGGAAGTATTTGTGAAAAATTTCAAACTAGCTAGGACTTTCTCATGCCATTAAGGAGCAGTGGCAAACTTCTCATATACCACTGAGTGATATCCGATTAAAGCTTTAGCTCAACAATTAAAAAGGCGTTAATTTCGGATGGGCCAAAGTTTGGATAACCACCATCTCGGGTATATCTGTAAACAACCTTTCGTCAAAATCGGGTGAAAAATGCATGCCTTATGCCCCATAGCAGCAATATCGAAATATGTTCCGATTTGGATCAAATACTAATAAGTACAAGTCATTGTTCAATTGTATATAACAAAATATTGTTCTTTTAGTAGCTATAACTAAAAATAATCCGATCTGAAACATACACGACATGGATGTCGAAAAGCCTTACACAAGTCACTGTGTCAAATTTCAGTGAAATCGGATTATAAAAGCGCCTTTTATTGGGCCAAGGCTTTTCATCGAGATATCGGTCTATATGGCAAATAGGTCCAAATATGGACCAATTCGGGTCAAGTTGCAAAAAAATGTCGAAGAGCCTAACACAACGGTCTTGGATCTTAACTTCTTGTGATCCAATCTGGATCTTGATTTCTTAGGCCTCTAAAGGAGAAAATTGTTTTATTATGACTTAAAACAATTGTGCTATGTATGGCTGAAATCGGTCCATAACCTGATATGCAAATGCAAATATACCCATGAAGATTCCGTTAAGGAACTGAGGCAAACTTTTCACAAATCAATGAGTGCCTTCCGATTCGATTTTAAGCTCAGAGCAACACCTCTTTGGGAGAAGTTTTAATATGGCAAAGTACCTCACAAATGTCATCAGCATTAGGAGGGGATTACCACCGCTGAAATTTTTCCTGCCAGGACACGAACCCAAAGGTTCAGCGTCATAGGCAGACATGCTAACCTCTGCGCTACGGTGGCCATAAACTGATATAGCTGTCTTATAAACCGATCTTGACTTCTCGAGTCACTAGAGAGTTCAATTTTCATCCGATTCGGCTGAAATATTGCATGAGGCGATTTGTTATGACTTTAAACAAATGCAAGTATTGTTCAAATCGGTGCATAACCTTATATTGCTGCCGTGTAAACCAATTTAGGATCTTGAATTCCTGAGCCTCTAGAGGGCGCTATTCTTTTCGATTTGGCTGAAATTTGGTATATGGTAGTTTGTTATGATTTCCAAAAACTATGCTAAGTTTGGTTTAAAACGGTACATAATCTTATATAGCTGTCAAATAAACCGATCTGGAATCTTGACTTCTAAGGCCCCTAGAGGGCCCAATTCTTATCCAATTTGGCTGAATCTCTGCAAAAAGTGTTTCGATATGACTTCCAACAACGGTGATATGTTTGGTAGAAATCGGTTCATAACCTGATATAGCTGCCATATAAACCGATTTTGGATATCGACTTCTTGATCCACTAGAGGGAGAAATTTTTATCCAATTTGGCTGAAATTTTGCACGAGGGGTTTTGTTATGACATTCAACAACTGTAAGTATGGTTTAAATCGATTTTACATGAAGTGTTTTGTTGCGACTTCCAACAACTTTGCTAAGTATGGTTCAAATCGGAACATAATCTGATATAGCTGTCATATAAACCGATCTTGGATCTTGACTTCTCGAGCCCCTAGAGAGCGTAATTCTTATCCGATTTGGCTGAAATTTTGCACGAGGGGTTTTGTTATGACATTCAACAACTGTAAGTATGGTTCAAATCGGTGCATACCCTTATATTGCTGCCGTATTAACCCATCTGGGATCATGACTTCTTGATCCTCTAGAGGGCGCAATTCTTATCCGATTTGACTGAAATTTGGTATAATGTGTTTTGTAATGACTTCCAAAAACTGTTCTTAGTATGGTTTAAATCGGTGCATAATCTGACATGGCTGTCATATAAACCGATCTGGAATCTTGACATCTTAGGCCCCTAGAGGGCGCAATTCTTATCCAATTTGGCTGAATTTCTGCAAAAAGTGTTTTGTTATGACTTTCAACAACTGTGTTAAGTATGGTTTAAATTGGTACATAATCTGATATAGCTGTCATATAAACCGATCTGGAATCTTGAATTCTTGATCCTCTAGAGGGCGCAATTCTTATCCAATTTTGATGAATCTCTGCAAAAAGTGTTTTGTTATGACTTCCAACAAGTGTGCTATGTATGGAAGAAATCGGTCCATAATTTGTTATAGCTGTCATATAACCCGATCTGGGGTCTTGACTTCTTAGGCCTCTAGAGGGCGCAATTCTTATCCGATTTGGCTGAATTTTTGCAAGAAGTGTTTTGCAAGAAGTGTATGGTTTAAATCGGTCCTAACCTGACATAGATGCCATATAAACCAATCTTGGATCTTGACTTCTTAGGCCTCCAGAGGGCGCAATTCTTATCCGATTTGGCTGAATTTTTGCAAGAAGTGTTTTGTTATGACTTCCAACAACTGTTCGTAGTATGGTTCAAATCGGACCATAACCTTATATAGCTGTCATTTAAACCGATCTGGGATCTTGACTTCTTACGAATTCTCGGAATTTGATTTGTAGCGAGCGTCGACCATGACTGAATTATTAAACTAATTTTTCACAGTACTATACCATGGTGCTTCATCGCCATAATCCTCGTCGAAAGGCCGCACGAAAATGTTCACGAGTTAATTTTTCCAGTTCATTTTTCTATCAAACTAATTTTGAAGTCACTGTCAACAACACAAATGACTGTCGTAGGTCAAAACTTTCTGAGTACGGCTATGCTAGAAAATGGCAAACTTTCCAATGGAAATGTCAGATTGCACCTTTGCCAAAGCTAATTGGGTGATAATCAGTTTAGCTATGGTTTATCAATAAATTCAAATCACATTTTCTTCTGGTGCTATCCATTGATACAAAGGTTAAAGTACATCCTACTCATTGCTGGTAAATTACAAACACCTGAATCTCTAATGAACCTAATATATTATTTAAATATGGAGCTCCAGTATTCAAAATGATATCCGGGTTTTCTTCCTTCCTTCTTGTTGCTTGTGCAAAAGTTGCTGCTATCGATGTTGTAGCCTGGTAGATGGCATCAATGAATCATATATCGTTATGAAGAAAAAATATTCTATTTTTATATTCACGCGATTATAGCTTATACTGTGTAGAGAGAAAAAAAAACTCGTGAAGCAAAAGCTCACCACCCTATTGGCAATAACGTTAGCCAGGTTGGCCAATAACAGCAGTTATTGGAGTAAAGTGCATGCTTGCTACCGTGACTTCATCAAAGAGGTAGGTAATAGTGTTGCTTTATCAAATTTCAACCTAATCAAATACAAAAAAAAAGAAAGACTGAAAGAAAAAGCAGCAGCATCTTCAGCAAACCAAGCAAGGTTGACTGGAACAACACAGACATTGTCCATTGTCATTGTTTGAGCACAAAGATGAACAGCGAGGTCAACATGGAGCAGAAAGAAAATTTGTTCATTCAATTTGCCACTGAAATGTGTTGCAAAGTGGTCCGCTGTGTCCCTCATTACTCAGAATTTCTTTTGTTAACCGCTTTTAAGTGTTCCATTTCGCTCAGGTGTAAATGGCTTTAAAATGAAATGTCCTTTTTCTTGGTCTTGGTCCTTCGTTTTGTTATTGCTGCTGCCACAGATGTCGCTACATTAGAACAGAAAAGGTAACTGTGTTTAAGGCCGATAAAGGTAATTATTTCTTGGTTCTTTTGTTGAGGAAAGCGAAAATGAAAGAAAAACTCCAAGAAACAAATTGAAAAATTAATTGACCATGGAATTATGGTTTGCTCATTAATTCTTGGGTGTAACTAATGAAGGATAACAACGGCCAAGAAAGTTAAAATAACCCCTCCCTAGCCACATTTGGGGCAAATAATTGTTTCAGTTTCAAGTTATTTTTTTGGCAAAAAAAAAACATGAAAGTTTTGAGACAGATTAGTTGCTGATTTGGACTTAAAAGGTGTAGACAGATGAATACAGTCTACAATTTTTGCTCTTAAATTAGAATTGATGAACTTTTATTGTTGAGGACTAGACGATTGAAAGTTTAGGATAAAATATGAACCTGAAATGAAAGAAGAACTTTGCATATTTTCCATTGCTTGAATTATAGTTTGTTGAAAATAAATATATTCAGATAACATTTATGTAATTACACTGTACAACAACAAATCTGGGGAGTGAAAAATTCCAAATGGGTTGGTAGTGCAAAACCCAAAAGAGGTTCTGAGTACTCAGGCCAAACCTTTTTTAGGGCCCCTTTAATATAGGCCCTGCGTAGTGTCAGTCAGCTATAATCATGCTACACCCTACACCCAGAATTGAGATATTGAGCTGAAATTGGGTACAGAAGCCCATTTTTTCTACCAATTTACCGGTTTAGCGTCTTTAGACCATAACGGAAGCAGTAACTAACCTACTTAGCAGAAATATGGAACAAAATTTAGTTCCGATCGGAGTGTATATAGATAAAGCTCCCATATAGACCGATCTCCCGGTATATGGTATTTAACTCATAAGCGGCGCATTTATTATCCTAATTTGCTGAAATATGCAACTGTGAGTTATATGGACCCCCTGGACATTCTTGACAAATATGGTCCTGATCGCATTCTATATAGATATAGCTGCTATATACATAGATCGATTTCCCGTTATAGGGTATTTAGTACATAAGTGACGCAGTTTTTACCTTACTTTGCAGAAATTTAAAACAGTGATCCCCTAGACATTCTTGCCAAGTATGGTCCTCATCGCACTATATACAAATATAGCTGCCGTATAGACCGATATCCCGGCATAGGGTATTTAGCAGCGAAGAGCAGCAAGCCACCTTAAAAATAAGTGCAAATGGTAGACATGCATCGAATAGCAAGCTCACACCTTATACCAGCCATCGTTGTTGACGCTTACTACTCTCAACGACCAAAACATAAAATACTCCTTTAAATTCGTTGAGCTACGCATAAACAATTCTCATCCACAAACAAGTAAGAGCGTGCTAAGTTCGGCCGGGTTGAATCTTATATACCCTTCAATATGGATCGCATTTGTCGAGTTCTTTGCTCGCTATCTCTTTTTAGGTAAACAATGCTTTAGGCAAACAATTGAGTGCTGAACATTGTAGAACTCATTGTATTAAATTTAAAGAAGCTCACGAAGCAAAATCGGAAAATCGGTTTATATGGGAGCTGTATCAAGCCAAAGATCGATTCAGACCATATAGACCGATGGACACATATGTTGAAGGTCATGGGAGAAGCCGTTGTAAAAAATTTCAGCCAAATCGGATGAGAATTCCGCCCTCTAGAGGCTCAAGAAATCAAGATCCAGATCCGTTTATGTGACAGCTATATCAGGTTATGCACCAATGTTCACCATACTTAACACAAATTTGTTAGAAGTCATGACAAAACACCTCATTCAAAATTTCAGCCAAATCGGATGAGAATTGCGTCCTCTAGCGGCTGAAGAAGTCAAGACCCAAAATCGGTTTATATGGCAGCTATATCAGGTTATTGACCGATTTGAATCATACTTATCACAGTTGTTGGAAATCATAGCGAAACACGTCGTGCAAAATGTCATTCCAATCGGATAAGAATTGCGCACTCTGGAGGCTCAAAAAGTCAAGACCAAGATCGGTTTATATGGCAGCTATTCAGGTTATTTGGACCGATTTGAACCATACTTGGCGCTGTTGTTGGATATCATAGCAAAACACGTCATGCGAAATTTCATTCCAATCGGATAAGAATTGCGCACTCTACAGGCTCAAGAAGTCAAGACCCAAGATCGGTTTATATGGCAGCTATATCAGGTTATGGACCGATTTGAACCATACTTGGCACACTTGTTGGATATCATAACAAAACACGTCGTGCAAAATTTCATTCTGATCGGATAAGAACTGCGCACGCTAGAGGCTCAAGAAGTCAAGACCCAAGATCGGTTTATATGGCAGCTATATCAGGTTATGGACCGGTTTGAACCATACTTGGCACAGTTATTGGATATCATAGCAAAACACGTCATGCAAAATTTCATTCCAATCGGATAAGAATTGCGCACTCTGGAGGGTCAAGAAGTCAAGACCCAAGATCGGTTTATATGGCAGCTATATCAAAACATGGACCGATATGGCCAATTTACAATACCAACCGACCTACACTAATAAGAAGTATTTGTGCAAAATTTCAAGCGGCTAGCTTTATTCCTTCGGAAGTTAGCGTGCTTTCGACAGACAGACGGACGGACGGACGGACAGACGGACGGACATGGCTAGACCGACATAAAATGTCACGACGATCAAGAATATATATACTTTATGGGGTCTCAGACGAATATTTCGAGTAGTTACAAACAGAATGACGAAATTAGTATACCCCCCATCTTATGGTGGAGGGTATAAAAACCAAATGCAAAAAAACAACAGCGCTCAACAACACTTGATGCCTCATTCCACTGCTTGCTTTGGCTTCATATGATACTCATCCGATTGATGCTTAATTGTAAACAGCACACGCTATCCGACGACCAAATTGAAAAACACATCCCCATACACACATTACTAAAATGTTCCGGCATCTCTCACTCTATTGTATATGTGCGTGTGTTTCTAGCTGACTTTGTTTTAAGGTGGCATGCGTAACAAGCAATTGCTTTGGCCAAAGTGGCCATTGAGTGCCAAATTTTGGGTCTCATGAAATAGCTAAGCACTTGAAATTTTGCACAAATACTTCCCATTAATGCAGGCCAGTTTGGATTGTAAATAGGCCATATGGGTCAATGTAATGATATAACTCACATGAACTGATTTCGCGATTATACTTCTTGAGGCTCTAGAGGGCGAAATTCTTATCCGATTTGGCTTATATTTTGCATACTGGCTGTTTCTGTAAAAGTCAAAACATAATTGCCTTCTTAAATCACAAAATACATAGCCAATTTCGGCCAAAATTTCAAAAAATAAAAGTTAAAAGTCGAATATTTCCGAAGCCATTGGAGATATTGTATGACTCAAGTGGACTTTTTGGGATTTTTGAGCACTATTCGGCAAAAACAAAAGAAATTTTAAAATCTGCCCGGAAATGAAAATTTGGCAACCTGAACATTTTTTCAAAATGCCGAGGTGACCAACCTATGGGCCCTGTTAAGGGAACCCCAGACTGCATAAGGCCTTTGAATTTTGCACACAATCTCGACAGTAGTTCAGCTCTAACCATTTCATTCAAATTCAAGGAGTTATGTTTACTCGTTCTCAAATGGTTTTATAAATCGCAATATACAAAGCCAATCTCGGCCAAAATTTTAACAAGTAAAAGAGTGCTAAGTTCTGCTAAAAATTTATACAAAATAATAAAAATTGCGGCTTGTAACGACTCAAAAAGTAAAATCGGGAGAGCGGTTTATATGGGAGCTATTTCAGGTTAAAGACCGATTTGGACCATATTTGGCATAGTTGTTGGAAGTCATAGCACTACATACAATATTTCAGCCAAATCTGACAAAAAGTGCGGCTTCCAGGGGCTCAAGAAGTCAAATCGGGGGATCGGTTTATGTGGGAACCATATCTTAATCTTAACCGATATGGCCTTTTTGCAATCCCCAACGACCTACATCAATATTAAGTATCTGTGCCAAGTTTCAAGCGGCTAGTTTTACGCGTTCGACCGTTATTGTGATTTTGACATACGGACGGACGGACATTGCTAGATCGACTCAGAACGTGGAGACGATCAAGAATATATACATACTTTATGGCGTCTTAGACGAATATTTCGAGGTGTTACAAACGGAATGACTCGATTAGTATACCCCCACCATCCTATGTTGGTGGGTATAATAAAAATTAAAAGTCGAATAACCCCAAAACCAGTGGAGATATTTTATACCCAAGCAAATTTTTTGGTTAGGGGGTTTTGAGCACTATTCAGCAAAAAAAGAATTTTGAAAATCATTCTTTTTTTGAATGAAATTTTGCCCATGATCTCGATAATACCCCAGCTCTAACCTTTTCAAACGTCAAAGGGTTATCTCTATCCGTTCTCCAATGGCATATTTTTTAATAGTTTTTTTTCGATCCTATCCCACTGTACGATGTTTTTAAATGGTTCCATCAGTGCGGCCGAGATGCACAAACAAGCCATGCTTTGGTTCCTACAGAGTATTTAACAGTAAATGGACTTTTAAAGCGCCGTCCACTAGACCACAACACCATATAGCATTTTAGGCCTAACTACTGCAGTATATGGATTATGCATAGCACACCGTTTAAAACCAAACTTTTGTCAATAGCCATTTTTCAGGTGTATGCAGCAGGAGTTGCCTTTCTCGCTATCCAAAAATTTTGAATTTCAAATTATATTTTCTCTTCAGCAAAACATCCGGTTTCAATAAATGGAACACTCTTTACTCCCAAGGAGAAAGGTGCCAACATGTGTACCATATATCTCCTATTAAAAAGTACAACTTTCGTTATTGACGGAATAATTCCTAGTCCTTTGTTGGACCATCACTTCGACTTCATACGTAGAGGTTACAATTAACGATATTCAGTATCTAAACAAGTAGAAAGGCGTTAAGTTCGGCCGGGCCAAACTTTGGATACCCACCACCTCGGTTATATGTAAATCACCTTTCATCAAAATCTGGTAAAAATTGCATACCTTATGTCCCATAGCAGTTATATCGAAATATGGTCCGGTTTGGACCAAATACTAATAAGTGCAAATCATTGTTCGATTGGGTATGACAAAATATTGGGCTTTTTAGTAGCTATATCTAAAAATAAACTGATCTAAACCATATTCAACATGGATGTCGAAAAGTCTAACATAAGTCAATGTGTCAAATTTCAGTTAAATCGGATTATAAATGCGCCTTTTTTGGGGCCAAGACATTAAATCGAGAGATCGGTCTATATGGCAGCTATATTCAAATCTAGAGTGATCAGAGTGAAATTGAAGAAGGATGACGAAGGGCCTAACGCAACTCATTGCCCCATATTGCGTCGACATCGGACAATAAATGCGCTTTTTATGGGCCTAATACCTTAAATCGGAGGATCGGTCTATATGGCAGCCGATCTGGGCCAAATTGACGAAGGATGTCGAAGGGCCTAAGACACCTCACTGTCTCAAATTTCAGCAAAATCAGGTAATAAATGTGGCTTTTATGGGCCTAAGATCCTAAATCGGAGGATCGGTCTATATGGCAGCTATATCCAAATCTGAACCGATCTGAGCCAAATTGACGAAGGATGTCTAAGGGCCTATCGCAACTCACTGTCCCAAATTTCAGTAAAATCGGGTAATAAATGTGGCTTTTATGGGCATGAGCCCCTAAATCGGATGATCGGTCTATATGGCAGCTATATCCAAATCTGAACCGATCTGAGCCAAATTGACGAAGGATATCGAATGGCCTAACACAACTCACCGTCCTAAATTTCAGCAAAATCGGATAATAAGTGTGGCTTTTATTGGCCTGAGCCCCTAAATCGGAGGGTCGGTCTACATGGCATCTATATCCAAATCTGAACCGATCTGGGCCAAATTGAAGAGGGATGTCGGAAGGCCTACCACAACTCACAGTCCCAAATTTCAGCAAAATCGGATAATAAATGTGGCTTTTATGGGCTTAAGACCCTAAATCGGCGGATCGGTCTATATGGGGGCTATATCAAGATACAGTCCGACATAGCCCATCTTCGAACTTAACCTGCTTATGGACAAAAAAAGAATCTGAGCAAAATTTCAGCTTAATATCTCTATTTTTAAAGACTGTAGAGTGATTTCAATAGACAGACGGACGGATGTGTGTAGATCGTCTTGGATTTTTACGCTGATCAAGAATATATATACTTTATAGGGTCGGAAATGGATATTTCGATGTGTTGCAAACGGAATGACAAAATGAAAATGTCCCCATCCTTCGGTGGTGGGTATAAAAATACTCTCCTTTACATTAATCGCGATTCATTATCAACCTCGAGACCATACATTTTCTTTTTATTTGCATTTAGACATTAAAGTCACATGCACACAGATATATTGCATGGCCTTATGAGATTACATTAATCTTCATTGGACATTTGCTGTGAAAGATTGTGACCAATAGCATGTCAAAAATCTCTAAAACACTTGTCATCAAGACGATTGAGTAATCCGAAATTTCTGTATTAAAAGGCAAGATATCCTTCGCTCCATTAGTCGTTTTAAGAGTATGTTTCTTAAGTTTCGCTTTTAAGGGAGAGAGAGAGAGGGTGACTCGACTAAACAAGAAAAAAAAATCCATCAACATTTTGCCAAATGGATGTAAAGCTTATCAAAAGTTTATGTGTGTATGTTGATATATGCATGCATGTGTGTGTCATTTATCAGCAATGAAAATAAAACGACAACACTAAACTGATGTTGCTGGTGACAACAGAAATTATGTTTGAAAGGACAAAAAAATATAATAACAGAGACAGCAAGCAAACAAACAAACATGAACAGCGCCCACATTATGATTATAATCCCACCAAAAGATTTGTTTTTTTTTTGTGTGTTCAAGGATGCTTTGGAAGTCCCCCATAGCCACCTTTTGACACATACATTTTTGATTTTTTCTTTGCATACAAAGCCACATACAGGGTGGCTGATGAATATTGCTACAATGATGAATATTGCTACATTTTTTTTTCGGTGTATGGAATACATTTTTCTTTTATTCATGTTAAATTAAATTATTAAATTAATTATTAAATTATTATTAATTAAATTAATTAATTAATTAATTAAATTAATTATTAAATTATTATTATTAAATAGAAAAAAAGTTATTACATTTTTTTTTGGTAGCGGCTTTCATCAGCCACCCTGTATGTATGTGTGTAAGTATGTATGCGGCCAACAATGCGGTTGACACTTGAAATGTCCTGGCAACAATATTCAATGGTTGTGTGGATTTTCAAAGCTGTATGAGTGTGTGTGTGTGAGTAAATCTTAAGTATGCTTTTGTGCCTTAAAGTGTTTATTTCTTTGGAAGCACTCCTCTTCAAATTTCATACATTAGTGTTTGTATGGAAGTGTAAAAGAGGGGACTGTTGTTACTACCTTTGTCAATTTCATTTTGCTTGCCTATATTGCTCAATTGGTAAATGTTTTGTGGCTGTTGCCAAAATGCTCAACTTAAAATGTTGTTGGTGTCAATAAAATGTAATAATTTTAATTTGCTGGTATATTGTATTTGAGAGTGGCAAGGCATTCATGGTTAATAATGTGATTTACCGGTAAAATGTTTCGTGACAAGATTTAGTTAAAGTTTTTTTTTTTTTATGAAATTATGCATCGTTTTGAGATTTCTTGGTCATTGAAATTGTTTACAATTATGAAGAAGCTATTTCGAATTGTCAATTTTGACAAAAACATCTATCAACCTAGAAAGCAATGAAAGTATGGAAATTAGGTTACACTCACTCGTGGTTATATAAAAAACCAGTAAGGAAGGGCAAAAGTCAGGCGGTGCCGACTGTATAATACCCTACACCTACCCTATAACTACAATGTGGGAGCTATATCCAATTCTGAACCAATTTTGATGGACCTCGGCGGATGTTTTCAGACGTATTATTAAACAATCCCTATCAAATTTCGGGCAATTATGTTCAAAGTGTAATAACTACGGTTGACAAATTACATCATTATTGCAAATTACCCAAAATCTTGCGAACATATATATGGGAGCTATATCTAACGACCCGATTTCGAGTTAACCTCTCAGATAATGTGGTAGTCGTCGAGGAAAGCGTTGTGGAAAATTTTGGCACGATTGGTCAAATAATGCGCTTGCAGTGGCTCTTGGAGTGAAAATCTGGCGATATACATATATGACAGCTATATCAAAATCTGAGCCGATTTCTATGAAATTCATCAGTAATATCTAGAGTCATAAGAAAAGCCTTCTTGCAAAATTTCGAGAGAATCGGTTATAAGATAAGCACTTTCTTGCAATATGTCTAAAAATCGGACTAAGATATATACGGGTGCTATACCTAAATCTGAACCGATTTCGAGCAAACTTCTCAGATACTGTGGCAGTCGTTGAGGAAAGCGTTGTGCAATATTTCGACAAGATGGGTCAATAAATGCGCTTGTTGTGACTCTGGAAGTTAAAATCGGGCCATATATGTATATATGAGAGCTATGTCTAAATCTGAACCGACTTTCAGGAAATTCTCCAGTAATGTCAAGAGTCATAAGAAAATCCTTCCTGCCAAATTTCCCGAGAATCGGTTAACAAAATACCATTTTATTGCAATGTTACAGCAAATCGGATGAACATAAATATGGGAGCTATATCGAAATCTGAACTGATATTTTTGTTTCTATACCGAAAAACATGCCTGCACCAGACAGACAGATGGATGGACAGACAGACGGACGGACAGACAGACAGACGCACAGACAGACAGACGGATAGACAGACAGACGGACAGACAAACGGACAGACAGACGGACAGTCACATGGACAGACAGACAGATGGACAGACAGACGGACAGACAGACGGACAGACTGACGTACAGACAGACGGACAGACAGACGGGCATAGCTAAATCGAATCAGCAAGTGATTCTGAGTCGATTGGTATACTTATCAATGGGTACATCGTTCTTCCTTCTGGGTGTTTTAAACAAATTCTCTAAGTTATAATACCCTGTACCACAGTAGTGGTGTAGGATATAACAAGTAACAAGTAAAAGCGTGCTAAGTTTGGCCGGGCCGAATCTCATATACCCTTCACCATAGATTGCATTTATCGAGTTCTTTTCCCGATATCTCTTATAAGGCAAACAAAGAATAAAAGAAAAGAATTGATTTTATATTGGAGCTATACCCAGTTTTGATCCGATTCGGATCATGATTGAATTGAATGTTAGAGACCACAGTAGTAGTAGAAGTCATTGTGTAAAATTTCATACAATTCGAGTAAGAATTGCGACCTTTAGGGGCTCAAGAAGTAAAATGGAGAGATCGGTTTTTATGGGAGCTGTATCAGGCTAAAGATCGATTCGGATCATATTTAACACGTATGTTGAAGGTCATTGGAGAATCAGTTGTACAAAATTTAAGCCAAATCGTACAACTTTAAGCCAGTTGTACAAAATTTAAGCCAAAGGAGGCTCAATAAGTCAAGATCCCAGATCGGTTTAAACGGCAGCTATATCAGGTTATTGATCGATTTGAACTATATTTGAAACACTTGTTGGAAGTCATAACAAAACATCGCATTCAAAATTTCAGCCAAATCGGATAAGAATTGCGCCCTCTAGCGGCACAAGGAGTCAAGATTCAAGATCAGGTTATGAAGCGATTTAAACCCCACTTGTTGGAAGGTATACCAAAACACCACGTGCAAAATTACAGCCAAATCGGATAAGAATTGCGCCCTCTAAAAGCTGAAGAAGTCAATACCCATTATAGGTTTATATGACAGCTATAACAGGTTAGGGACCGATTTCAACCATACTCAACATAGTTATTGGAAGTCATAAGTAAACACCGCATGCCAAATTTTAGCCATATCGGACAAGAATTGTGCCCTCTAGAGGCTCAAGAACTCAAGATCCAAGATTGGTTTATATGGCAGTTATATCAAAACATAGAACGATTTGGCCCATTTACAATCCCAACCGATCTACACTAATAAGAAGTATTTGTGCAAAATTTCAAGCGGCTAGCTTTACTCCTTTGAAAGTTAGCGTGCTTTCAACAGACAGACGGTCGGACGGACGGACTTGTCCAAATCGACATGACTTGATGAACATCATGAATATATATACCTTATGGGGTCTTAGACGAATATTTCGAGGAGTTACAAACAGAATGACGAAATTAGTATACCCCCATCCTATGGTGGAGGGTATAAAAACATTGAAACACTCTGCAAAAGTCGCAAATAACTTTGATCCAATTTAGTGGCTTTTGTTGTGTCTCGGTGTATGACTATTGTTTGTGATTTGATATGCAGCACAATGCGGCATATTTCGCAATTAATTAATAGGGAATTTTCGTACGAATTAACGTATCCCAAAAGCTTAGTACTAAGTTAATTCTTACGAAATTCGTACTGAGGCCAAAAAGCCGATTACTGACCAAGGTGTATGTCCATAATGGCATGGAGTAGATTAAAATCCGCACTCATTTTTATACCCTCCACCATAAGATGGGGGTATAATAATTTCGTCATTCAGTTTGTAACACCTCGAAATATTCGCCTAAAACACCATAAAGTATATATATCGTTGATCGTCGTGACATTTTAAGTCGATCTAGCCATGTTCGCCCGTCTGTATGTCGAAAGCTCGCTAACTCTCGAAGGCGTTAAGCTAGGTGCTTGGAATTTTGCACAACTAGGTCAGTTGGGTTTGTAAATGGGCCAACTCGGTCCATGTTTATATATCTGCCATATATACCGATCAACCGATTTGACTTTTTAAGCTTCTAGAGGGCACAATTTTGCGTTGTTTATGACTTCCAACATTTGGGCTAAGATTCAAATCTATCTACAACCATGGCCCATGGTGGAGGGTATATAAGATTCGATACGGCCGAACTTAATGCGATTCTACTTGTTCAACATAACCTATCTCTGACGATTTCACTTAGCCTTCACATACAATCTTCTTACTTCTTAGAGTAACACACAAATTCATTTATATTTGAATAAAGGACCTAAGTGCGTAACATATTAGGGGACCAGACGATATTCTTCGAATTGGTGAAACCATTGAGCTGTTTATTGTATGAAACCAGGAGATAGTTATTACACGTGTACACAAAATGATATGTTTGAATAAAATTAATCTTCATCTCTAGTGAAGTAAAAAACCTTACAATTGAATGACTGCTATTGTATGCTTTTAGATGTGTCGATAAGTTCCCACACCAGCCACGTTCAAACTAAAGGTGCTTACTTTTGATGAAACTATCCCCATAGGATGGGTGTGTATTATTTATTTATAGTTGCAACATATTGAAATATTCATTTTAACTATATACGGAACACATTCAACGAAATTTGTTATTCATAACAGCAAAAATGTTTGTTAAAACACAATGTGTTATACCTTCCACCATAGGATGGGGGTATACTAATTAGTTTGGGTCGGTTGGGATTGCAAATGGGCCTTATCGGTCCATGTTTTGATGTAGCTGCCATATAAAGGACGCAATTATTATCCAATTTGGCTGAAATTTTGCATGAGGTATTTCTAACAAGTGTGCTAAGAATAGTTTAAATCGGTCCATAACCTGATATAGCTGTCATATAACCGATCTGGGGGCTGTGATACACAAACAAGCCATCCTTTGGATCAGGTTAAGTATTGAGCAGTAGGTGGAGTTTCGAAGCGCCGTCCACCAGACCACAACATCATATAGCATTATGGGGCTGATAACTGCAGTATATACCCAATGCATGACACGTGGTCTAAACCCCCAACTTGTGCCAATGGCTCTATTGCAGGTGTATAGGGCAAGAGTTACCTTTCTTGTCCTTTCCAAATAGTTATATGTGAAGTTCAACTTCCTGTCCAGCAAAACACCCAGGTATTTTGCGCTTTCTGTAAATGGAATATTTTCTCCTCCCAAGGAGACAGGTTCCACTGTAGGTAACTTGTATCTGCTGCTGAAAAGAACTACTTCTGTCTTGCATGGATTTATACCTAGACCACTTTCGGTAGCCCACTTTGCTGTTGCACGTAGAGCTTCCTGAAGTATATCTCTTAAAGTGATGGGAAACTTTCCCCTAACCGCAATTGCCATCAGCATAGGCGACCACTTTAATCTAACTCTCGCTTTTCTATTTTTCGCAATTGTGGGTTTCATAATAACTTCACTATTTCAGAACACCTCACAATTGCACAGACCGATATGGACCGTCCTTGAGAGGATTCTTATCGGTCGAGTATTGTCTAAAGCGGTACTCAACTTGAAATGCAAATGCAGATTTGCCCATGAACATTCCATTAAGGAACTGGGGCAAAGCCTTGAAGGCCACCGTAGCGCAAGGTTTACCATGTCCGCCTTTAACGCTGAACGTCTGGGTTCGAATCCTGGCTGGAACATCAGAAAATTTGTCAGCGTTGGTTATCCCCTACTAAAGCTGGCGACATTTGTGAGGTACTTTGCCATGTAAAAACTTCTCTCCAAAAAGGTGTCACACTGCGGCACGCCGTTCGAACTCGGTTAGGAGGTCCCTTATCATTCAGCTTAAAATTGAATGGGACAGCACTCATTGATTTGTGAGAAGTTTGCCCCAGTTCCTCAACTTGATATAGCTGATCTCTCAATTTTTATACCCACCACCGAAGGATTGGGGTATATTTATTTTGCCATTTCATTTGCAACACATCGAAATATCCATTTCCGACCCTTTAAGATACATATATTCTTGATCGTCGTCTGTCCGTCCGTCTGTCTTTCTGTTGAAGTCACTCTGCACTCTTTTAAAGTGGAGATTTTGCGCTGAAACTTTGCGTAAATTCTTTTTTTGTCCATAGGCAGGTTAAGTACGAAGATGGGCTATATCGGACTATATTTTGATAAAGCCCCCATTTAGACCGATCTGCCGATTTAAGGTCTTAGGCTCATAAAAGCCACATTTACTATTCGATTTTGCTGAAATTTGGGACAGTGAGTTGTGCTAGGTCTTTCGACATCCGTCTTTAATATGGCCTTGATCGGTCCAGATTTGGATATATCTGCCATATAGATCGATCCGCCGATTTAGGGTCTTAGGTCTATAAAAGCCACATTTATTATCCGATTTTGCTGAAATTTGGGACAGTCAGTTGTGTTAGGCCCTTCCACATCTTTCTGCAATTTGGTTCAGATCGGTCAGGATTTGGGTAAATCTGCCATATAGACCGATCTCTCGATTAAAGGTTTTGGGCCCATAAAAATCGCATTTATAATCCGATTTCGTGTAAACGTGGGACAGTGAGTTGCGTTAGGTTCTTCGATATCTTTCTGCAATTTGACCCCGATCGGTCAAGATTTGGATATAGCTGCGACATAGACAGGTCTCTCGATTTAAGCTTTTGGGCCGATAAAAGGTGCATTTATGTTCCGATTTCTCCGAAATTTGTGACAGTGAGTTGTGTTAAGGCTCTACGACATCTGCTATGGGGGGCTATGGGCAAATTATGCATTTTTCATCGGATTAAGACGAAAGGTGGTTAACATATATACCCAAGGTGGTGGGTATCCAAAGTTCGGCCCGGCTAAACTTAACGCCTTTTTACTTGTAGTCCCTTCATTGAATTCTCATGTAAGTGTTGACATTTGCATTTTTATTAGATATGTCCAAGCGTGTAGTTTAAGGGCATCCATCATCGCATTCACTTGTTCAAATTTTGCGGTGTTGGCATCAGGTGACATTTGTATCATTTCCGTTTGACTTGTGGTGACAGCGACATTTGTGACAGCTTAGGAAATAGTTGCAGCATTTGCAACAATTTGAATTTTTTTTCGTATTTAAACTCACATGCACTTGCTTGGATGTAAATAATTTGAGTTTTGCAACTTACTTTGCAAAAAAATCAATTCAATCTTTAAAAAGGCTAACATTAAATGTAACAAGTAAAGACGAGTTGGGTTCGGCAGGGCCAAATCTTGTACTAAAAGCTTACGGAACTAAAATCTTATCCATATAGGATAAGATTTGCACGTTCCAGATTCTCAAGAAATCATCGGTCTGCCAACCCACACTTCATTGCTTGCTGTCTTCTAGTATATAGGCTTATAATTGTAATGATAGAACCTCTGAGTGTAACGCGTAATAGGTCATTATTTTTTTGGAGGAAAACTTTAAGTCGCTCAAAGATAGCTACGATAGTGTTATCCACTAGGCGGTTGATAATCTTCGTCTGTTTCCAGTGGAGCGACAGATCTTGAGACCGGGAGTAGGCTTACAATGGAATCGAAAGACCCAACAGCTGCGGCTGCTCCAGGGATCACTAGCAGACAGAGTATTAGCCAGTAGGGGCTTTTGACGAAGACACCTGGTTCGAGTATTAAGGACAAAGCCGAACTTATTCCATTCTTATCTAGGCGGTTGATAATCTTCGTCTGTTTACAGTGGAGCGGCAGATCTTGAGCCCGGGAGTAGGCTTAGAATGGATTCGAAAGACCAAACAGCTGTGGTTGTGGTATCAGGCCCTAGCATGTTGTCAGCTACTGAAACCTGGACTGGTCGAGCGGCTGCTCCAGGGTTCACTAGCCTATAGAGGATTGGTCAGTAGGGGCATTTAACGAAGACACCTGGTTTGAGTTTTAAGGACAAGGCCGAACTTATTCTATTTTCCCATGCCTATAATTTGCCTAGTTCATCTTCCTTCCCCGGTAAACCAACACACTCTTTAAGAGGTTGGAATAATAGAAGCCGCATCGCTACAGGTTTATTGAGAGTCTTGGTGCAAATGATCCTAAGACTCACACTATTAGGGAAAGAGACTCCCTAAATTGGGCTCTGGAATTCGCTGCACAGGCTACCTCAAAGACTACACGTCTTGATTCGGAAACTGCACCGCAGTCAGCCAAAAGACTGCGGTCACCTGAAGTGCGTCCCATGCCTAGAAGAACTAGGGTGAACAATAGTAAGATGAGTCCATGAACCACTGCTAATGACGATAGTGATAGTTTGGTGATGGCAATTGTCGACAAGGGTGAAAAACATGGCTGCATACCTAGAAAAAATTGGAGTGGGATAGTCAAAGGACTGTCATTTAGTATACTACAATGTTCTTGCTGAATTTTTTGGGACTCCTCTAGTTTGTGACGACGCAGGCTGGTATTGGAGATCAACGCTCAATTGCAATGTATCGTTGCGCCTTAAAAAAGATTGATGAGTTCTGGCCAGGCGCGGCACTGGATTAAATCAAGAAGGAAGATATTGCTCGACCAATGGCACACGCTTGGATACCAAGGATTTCCTTAGATGCTGAATCCATACTTGGAAGACTTAGAGAATGTTATGCCAATCTTTCAACCACCGACTGGAAGATTGGTAGATTGGATCAGGCTGATGGTGACCGGAGACATGCAGTATTTTTACTAAACTCCGGCTAAATTGCAGACCTCAACAAGTCTGAAGGAGTTGTATTCTATGGATTAAACAAGTTGCAACTGAAGCACTGATAGCATCGGTGGGGTTGGGGAATCAGGAGACGACTTGGCTGTTGTTGCTGAACACTTTCCTGAGGAACTATCGATCACATCGCCAAAGTCTGGCGGATTGCAGGAGACGGAAAATCCCCCTGCCTCGACAAGACATCGAAACGGGACCTGGCAAGTCCTATGGGGGTGGGTCATCCAGTTGGACGGGACTCAAGTTGTACGCCAGCGGAAAAGGACGGAACTCAAAAAGTACTTCGACAGCAGCAGCTAGTGAAGCATCTAAGGAGGAATAGTCCACACCGCAAGTGTCCAGTGTCCTGAGGAAGAGTGGTTGCTTTCTCACCTGCCCCTGGATGCGTACGGAAGCAGAAGACGAGGCTAACGCAACAGTGGTGGAAGTTCTGAATCCTGACTGTGGTCCGGTTTTTGCGGATAAATCTCCACCATTGTAAGGCCGCTTCGCAATTCAAGTCTCTACAAACCTTATTCAACAAATGAAGTCTTCCACTCAGTGCTAAAATTGGTTAGGAATTTGAATTTTTATATAAAATATGGTTGCCCAAAAAGTAATTGCGGATTTTTTAAAAGAAAGTAAATGCATTTTTAATAAAACTTAGAATGAACTTTAATCAAATATACTTTTTTTACACTTTTTTTCTAAAGCAAGCTAAAAGTAACAGCTGATAACTGACGAGAAAGAATGCAATTACAGAGTCACAAGCTGTGAAAAAATTTGTCAACGCCGACTATATGAAAAATCCGCAATTACTTTTTGGGCAACCCAATAATAGCCTGTACCACAGTGGTGGTGCAGGATATAAATATGGTAGTTAGTTTTTTCTTAGAGTTAGTTTTTTGTTTTGTGTATAAAAAGGGGTATCGAAAGCGGAGTAATCAACGAAGAGAAAAGTGGTTGACCTGTTCTTCTCGGGTATTTTCCAGGATTTGGTGGAGTATGAATATTTGGTCTGTGGTGAAGTTTCGGTGTCTAAAGTTGCCCAATTTCTCGTTGGCTAATGATTTTAATTTTTCACACAGTACGCTTGAGAGTATCTTGTATGCGATGGGGAGGAGACTTATTCCTCGGTAGTTGGCACATTTTGTCTTGTATCTCTTTTTGTGTACGGGTCATAGTATGCTGATTTGCCAATCATCGGATATGCATTCTTCAAGCCATATTGCGCAGTCGAGCGGATGCATACGCCTTATCAGCGTGTCTCCTTCGTATTATCGTATTCGTATTATTCCATTCAGCTGGCAACTTATCAGCTCCTGGTGCCTTGATGGTCTTGAGTCGAGTTACTACTAATTGGACCTCATTCTGACTAGGACGTAGACATTCTATGCCATCATCAGGGATGGGTCTGCGATATCCTTTCCGCCGTCGTTAGGAAAAGTTTTCTTTCCATATTCTAAGTGCACTAAGTGTATCTGTTACCATATATCCCTCATTGTCTCTGCAGGAAGATGTGCCCGTATTAAAGCCATCAGTTTGATTCTATGTACACTCATTCGGACTCCTATACATCCCTATTTGCTCACACCCGTCTTTCGATTTCCTTTTTCTTTCTCAGAAATAATCGTTTCTCACCTATCCCTCCCTTCCGATACCTCTCCTTCATCTAGCGTTGCTTATGATTGAAGGGTTATTCTGTATGCCGCATTCTTGGCTTCAGTAACATGTCGACACTCTTGGTCGTATCACGGTTTTCTTGGGGAAAGTTTCTGATACCTATATACGGGTCTCGCGGCATTTTCCGTGGAGTGGGTAATGGCTTGCCATTGCTCTGTTATATGTTCGAGTCAAGGAGTGCTTTCATCCAGCAGTAGTGTCAGCCGATTAGAGTATACCATTGCCATATGTTGTGTTTGCAGCTTGGCAAAGTCCGGCTTCAGTGCAGTGTCAGAGGGGGTGAGAACATTTGCTGCAACAAGGTCATGATCCGACCGACATAGACCGATTTTTATGGTCGTATTTATCACCCGATTTGGCTAAAGCTTTAAGGAGTGAGTTGTAGTAGACCCTTGTACATCGGTTGCGAATATGGTCCAGATTGGATGATATTTCGATAGAGCTGCCATATAGACCGATCTCCCGATTTAGGGTCATTGGTTGATAAAAAGCCCATTTAGTACTCGATTTAGCTGAAGATTTGAAGCAATGACCACATTTGTATATAGCTTTCATATAGGCAGTTCCCCCGATTTTGGGCAATGAGACAAATATGCATTTACTGCATGATTTTAGTGAAATTTGAATATGGAAGATTTATGAAACTACTTGAATTCCGTGCCCAGTATGGTGAAGATTGGATCATATTTGAATATAGCCTGAACATCACCTGAACTCCCGATGTCAGGTCTTGAATAGTGGGTCTTATTAGGCTCCCCCATATTTGTGTCCATTCATGTTTAAAATGTAGACCAATCTTTGTAACATTTTTATAAATTTAATGACATTCAAGTTTCGTCCTGATGGCTTCACAATATGTGGTCATACGCTTAAAAAGTAGATGACATTGAATCGCTTTTTGAAAAAAAAAAAATTTCATTGGATACCAATGGTTAGATAGGGATTACAATATTTTCAACTCATTGAAATTCTGTTGAGCCAGCCACAAAAGAGCTGTGGGAAAAATGTTTCATGTTGCGCGATTAAATCCTCTTGTCGTTGTGATGCTGTTCTTGTTGTTGGTTTTTATCCAATTTTATTTAATTTTCACCCATTTTCTTTTCTCTTTTCCGGACTTTATTCATTCCTCCCCACCATCGTTACACCACTAAAGCGCTATGAAAGCCACAACGTGGTTATGTCCAGTCTTAACTTTATTGTGTGCCACAAAACTCGTCTACACAGCACAAAGAGGCAGTTATGGCAGCTATCATCCGAGTGTGGAAGGCTTGGACAGCAGTGCGATACAGGTATGTACTAATGTGTGAACTCAATGTATGAATAAATTAAATGGGATAGTTCGATATGCCGCAGGAGGCAAAAAATGAGACTATGACTATCGTTGCTGGCAACATCCATGCAAGAATGTGTAAATAATGAATAATAAACACATTGTCTCCTTTATGAGAATTATTCGTGTGTCTCTGGGTGTGTGTTTAAAGTGTTGGGAACAGTGCTTGTAGTACCAAACAATTAATACGAATGTCTGCCTTTGTCATGGTAGTGGTTTACAAAATTTGGGTTTTGGTAAATTCGAGAACATAAAGGGTCACACATAAGCAGGCAAGTGTAATGACCAAGCCCAGCGTAATAAATTGTCTTGTAATTAATATTTTCCTCGGTGGGCTAGAATTAATAATTGTGCCAAATTAGAATTAAATTAAAATAATAATTTTTATATACGCACCTATAAAAGTGCAAAAGAATGGAAAAAGGTGTTACCACAAATCTGAAAACTTCAGAAATGGGATGATGGGTTGATGAAAAATGGAAAGTTGGTAGGGTGGCTACAGAGTCCAGAATGCTTACTTTCTATTAACTCCGTTTTTTCGTCCGGGTTCATACATCCTTAGTAAAATACCTTTCTTTTATAGATGCGAATCCATAGCCTTGAAGGAAAATAACTACCAAATGACTGAGTACGATAGGGGACAGAAGCAGCCAACTCGGAAAGTGCTAGAACCAGAGGAGTGAATTATCAAAAATTTCTCGACCAATATGCGCTTCTATGGGGAAATCTGTCACACTCCATATAAAAAATTTGTTTATACCCACCACCATGGGGGTGTACTAACCAAGACACATCGTTTGTAACAACTCGAAATATTGATCTGGTACCCCATAAAGTAAAAATATTCTGGATCATCTTGAAATTCTAAGTAGAGTCCGTCCGTCCGTCCGTCTGTCGAAACAACGATAGCGGTCAAACTAATAACGATATCCACTTGGAATTTTGCACATAGACCTCTTATTGATGCATATCGTTGGGGATTACAAATAGGCCGCAATCCCATGGCAGCCGGTTGTACGCACCGGATTAACCCGATGGAGTTCTTCATCGTCAAGGGTTGCCGCCTCAGTGTTTAACACACTGCTGCAACAACAACAACAAATCGGTCATATCGGTTTAGATTTGGATAAAGCTCATACAAATTGATCTCCAGATTTGACTTCTTGAGCCTCTGGAAACCGCAATTTGTTTCCGATTTGGCTTTGGGGGCACTGTCGATTACATATTTAAGTTGATGATGTGCAATTATATATGAGATACAATATATTTAACACTCAAAGTTGTGTGGAGAAAACTAATGATATTTTGGGTAACATAGGTTAGGTTAGGTTGAACAGAGGGTGCAGATATTAAACTGCCCATGCCGCTATAGACATACATCTTAGCTAGTAATCGGTTTTTGTGCTCTCTAAAAACTAAAAAGTAACTTCGAAAAAGAATATCTAAGGAATTTCGTGCTACTTACAAAACCCTTAATTGTTTTCCAGGTCTGGTATTGCGTCCCCACCTAAGTGCCGTTATCTGTTAGAAGCGAAAGCCGCGCAATGACAAAGGAAATGCTCCAACGTCTCATTATCTTCCCTGCATGTGTTGCACATGCTATCACTAGCCACACCGATTTTACATAAGTGAGCCCGTAGTCCTATATGTCCCGTTATGATACTAATAGTTATACTGACCTCCTTCTAACTTCCTTTAAGTAGAAACTTAGTCTTCTCAAGATCTGGATCTCCCCATAGGATTTTCGCCGTCCTGCTGACCGTTTCGATGTTCCACATGGTTGCATGAGCATTCATCGCCCACGCCCTTAACTTGGACTGCGTCGACCCAAGAGGTTTCGGGGTAACAGGTCCTCTGGCCTTCACAGTCTGTGGTGAGAGTTCGAGAGATTTTCTCCAACTGAGAGTGTGCAGCAGTCTAGCTCCCGTGGAGGTTTATTTGGATTACCTCAATCATTGGTCCTGCAGTAGATGGACATCTTGGGAGTAGATGCACTGCCTGATGTTTCAGCATTAGGATCTTTGCCTATCCCATTCTTCCAAATCTTGAGAAAGTCGGTGATGTTTGGGATCGTTGGCTGTTCGTTAGGCTATATTGAGTCTCCCATCTCTGCACTGCCTGATGTTTTAATATTAGGATCTAGGCTTATCCTCGTCTTCCGAATCTTGAGAATGTCGGTGATGGTTTTGTCATCGATCCCCAGTTCGTTAGACAGTATTGAGTCTTCTGCCACTGCACGGCATGATGTCTAAACATGAGGATCTTTGCTTATCCTAGTTCTCCGAATCTTGCGAATGTCGGTGATGGTTCCATCGTCGATCCTTGTTCGTCAGGCTGTATTGAGACTCTTGTCCCTACACTGCCTGATGTTTTAATATTAGGATCTAGGCTGATCCTAGTCTTCCAAATCTTGCGAATGTTGGTGATGGTTCGATCGTCGGGTCCCTGTTTTGTTAGACTGTATTGAATTTTCATTCCCTGTACTGCCTGATGTTTCAATACTAGGATCTTTGCCTACCTTTGTCTTCCAAATCTTAAGTAAATGGGCTTCTTGGGAGTAGGTGATGGTACCATCATCGGGTCTCAGTTCTTGGGTTGCATTGATACTCCTGTCGCTGCGCTGCCTAATATTTCAATGTTAGGGTCTTTATTTATCCTAGTCTTCCGAATCTTGCAGTGTTCCTGTTTGTTAGGCTGTGTTGGGTCTCTCGCCACTGCACTGCCTGATATTTTGTTATTTGGATCTTTGCTTATCCTAGTCTTTTCAATATTGAGAGAGGCGGTGATTATCTCTTTGTCAGACCTCTGTTCGTTAGACAGTATTGAGTCTTTTGCCACAGCACGGCATGATGTCTCAAAATGAGGATCTTAGCTTATTCTAGTCTTCCGAATCTTGCGAATGTCGGTGATGGTTCCATTATCAATCCTTGTTCGTTAGGTGGTATTAAGACTCTTGTCCATGCACTGCATGATATTTTAATATTGGGATCTTGACTCATCCTAGTTTTCCCAATATTGGAAAAGTCGGTGATGGCCTCGTTTTCGGCCCCCTGTTTGTTAGTTGGTATTGAGTCTCCTATCACTGCACTGCTTAAGGTCTCAGTGTGTGGATCTTTGCCTACCCTAGTCTTCCCAATATTGAAAAAGACAGCGGTGGTCCCGCACAACGCCAATCCATTAGTCTTAGCCAAACTTGTCACGGAGAATGGATCAATGCCCAATTCCTTCCTCCTTCTCCTCCCTGTGGAGGAATCCCTTTTCTCCTCGACCAAACCTTGGTCTTGCTTGCCCAAGAATCCCACTATGCGTTCCTTCGCGAATTTGCTGTCCCATCCTTTGATGAAAATCGTCGCCTTTGTGAGCTGGGGGATTTTCAAATTTCTCACCAGGTCGAACTTTGCGACCTCCTGTGGAGTATGGATACTTAAAACGAGTTTTTTGAAGATGTCAATACATTCAGCTGAACAAAACGTAGCAGCTCATAATTTGTATGGGTGGATCCTCTTCAGAATTTCTCATGTGCTCGAATATTCTCTCTTTATCCGTATCCCCCACTTGGGACCGATGTTCTGGTGGAATCCTATCAAATGCACAGCTGATATCGATGACAGCATACATCAGCTCGTCCCTGTTAGGCTTCCTTGCCACTTTGCCGTAAGAGGACGGCTCCTTTCCTTTTCCAGCGACCATCTTCCCCTTCTGTGTTGACTGTGGCGTTTTTTGAAAGTCACAGTCCTTCATAAAGACCCGGGAGCCGTGCGCGCTTCCTTTGTTCCGATTTAGTCTCGCTCCCTAGCATACTGTCTGGAGTGTGCATTGTGGGTGGACTGGCTTGGGCTTTTCAGAGTACTTGAAAGCGGGGAGCTCTTTTTATACCCTCCACCATATGATAGGGGCATACTTATTTCGTCATTCTGTTTGTAACTCCTCGAAATATTCGTCTACGACCCCATAAAGTATTCTTGATCGTCATGACATTTTAAATCGATCTGGCCATGTCCGTCCGTCCGTCTGTCTCTCGAAAGCATGCTAACTTCGAAGGAGTAAAGCTAGCCACCTGAAATTTTGCACAAATACTTCTTATTAGTGTAGGTTGGGATTGTAAATGGGCCATATCGGTCAATGTTTTGATATAGCTGCCATATAAACCGATATTGGATCTTGACTTCTTGAGCCTCTAGAGGGCGCAATTCCCGTCCGATTTAACTGAAATTTTGCACGTAGTGTTTTGGTAGCACTTCCAATAACTGTGCGAAGTATGGTTTAAATCGGTTCATAACATGATATAGCTGCCATATAAACCGATCTGGGATCGTGATTTCTTGAGCCTCTAGAGGGCGCAATTGTCATCCGATTTGAAAGAAATATTGCACAACGGCTTCTCTCATGACCTTCAACATTTCGTATCTAATATGGTTTGAATCGATCAATAGCTTGATACAGCTCCCATATAAACCGATCTCCCAATTTTGCTTCATAAGCCCCTACAAGGCACAATTCTTTTCCGAGTAAACTGAGATATTACACAATGACTTCTACAATGTTCAGCATTCAATTCATTGATGGTCCGAATCTGATTATAACTTGTTAATGCTCCAATAGCATAATAGTTTTTATTCAATATTTTTTGTTTGCCTGAAAAGTGATACCGCGCAAAGAACTCGACAAATGCGATCCATGGTGGAGGGTATATAAGATTCGGCCCGTCCGAACATAGCACGCTTTTACTTGTTCTCACTCATTAGTCTGACTAGTGTGGTTGTGTGCTTGAAGCATTACAATCGACTACGGGTGCTAGGCACCCACACTAATAGGAATAGCGGACACCGCAACTGTTGAATCTTTGGAGTGAATTTTGAGTCTACTCTTGAAAGTCTTTAAAGTAGGTTATACCTTTCCCGAGGCATAGATATTTTTTGAGGAGCGAAAATGAAATACGTCCGCTCCACTCAACCTGTACTTCATGAGTAAGGAGCATTTCAATGCCATCTCCATTGAAAGCCTTATAAAATGCTTATCAAAGATTCAATGACTTTCTATCTCTTGCTCATAGTAATTTTTTAACTAGTGCCTTATATCCTTAGGTGCATTAACCATATTGCCTACATTTTACATTCATAGCAATTTGTTGCTGAACTGTCTGTCTCTAAAGTCACACGAAATCAAACGCCTATGAATACATAAAAAATTCCATTATGAAAAATATGAAGAAGTAAATTACTTTACTCCCCTACTCTTCTCCCCCCTTTCTCCTGTACTTCTCTGCCCATTTGATTCACATTTTATGAGACTTGCTTTTTTAAAAGGCAATTTAATTTTTACTCATCATAATTGAATTCTGCCTACATAGAAATTCCTATGCTGTCAAGAGATTGTAAATTTGCATATGAGTGAGTAGTGAGTGAATGAATTGATGTAATTAAAAACTTCATAATATTGACATTTGCGAAGGACTAATTTTGTTTGCCATACTGTTATTGATGTGCTACTTTACAACACACGACAGACTGTAAGTGATGTGAAATATGATTTGATGGAGGGTTTCATGATGATGCTAATGATAGTGTGACAAATGATGCACTATCATTCGCTGACTGTAGTGTTAAACATTTTAAATAAATAATGTGACACCTGTGTGGAACAACAATGAATTCTATTCATATATATGCTTATTTGCATATAATCCAAAAGAGTGTAATGGTGGTTTTTATAAAACACTTGCTGGTCAGGGCCCGCTCCGCTGCGCCTTCTTTAATTCTCTAATATCTATTTAGGGAGGGGACATTTCGCCCTGAATGTGGATATCGTGCTACTGTAGCCTATGTCTGCCTATGACGCTGAACGCCTGCGTTCGAATCCTGGCGGAACTTCGGACAAAATTTAAAGCGGAGGTAATCGCCTCTTAATGCTGGCGACATTTGCGAGGTACCATGCATGGTCATGTAAAAAGTTCTCCCCAAAGATGTGTCACATTGCGGCACACCGTACGGACTCGGCTATAAAAAAGGTCCCTTATCGTTTATAAACTCAACTTGAATCGGAAAGCATTCATTGATGTATGAAAAGTTTGCCCCCTATCGGTTCCGGGGCAAATTTTTACTCTACTCCCAAATGTCTTTCTTTTGAGTCCCACATTACTGTATTGGCAAATATTTCAGGTTTAGGGGGTATTTCGGGGGTGGCCACTTGACCATCAAAGTAAATATAAGATTCGTGCTAAATTTTCAAAAACATTTGGTATGAGTCCCATAATGTCATGATCGGTAAATAAGTTGTGTTTGAAGGTGGGGTGGACCCCAGGGTCCCGAAAATGAATATAAAATTTCTGAAAATCAATAAATATCCATCCCAAATAGCTTTTATATATTAATGAGGTATTTTGGGGTGGGGCTGCTACCCAAACACATGGCTCTATATTGTCGTGATTGGTCTATATATCAATTTGGAGGGTTTTGGGTTGTCCCCGCGGCACCCGTTCCCAACAATAGAAACCTTGTTTTTTTTGGTGATTGTTAGAGTGCAAAAAATTTCGAATTAATCGCATTACAAATCTCCGAGAAATTGGAGTAATGCTTTTTAGGGGAGACATTCCGACTCAAATATAGATATCAAATTCCGACTCAAATATAGATATCAACTCCCAAATCCCTTTACTTTGAACCCCATTTTGTCATGGTCGGTAAGTATGAACCGTTCGGAGAGTGTTTTGTGGCTGGGGAGGCCACCGGCACTTTGCCCTGAAAATAGATATCAAATTTGATATTTACTCCCAAATAAAGTTGATTTGAGCTCCATATTGCTATAGTTTAAGGGGTGATTCAGTTTAAGGGGTGATTTAGGACGTACCCCCAAATTGGATATCAAATTCGTTTTCTACTCTCAAATACCTTTCATTTGAGTCCCATATTGCCATAACGGGTCAATCAATCTATTCGACGTTTTTTTTTTGATTATACCCTGCACCACCACTGTGGTTCAGGGTATTATAGATTTGTGCATTTGTTTGCAACGTTAAGAAGGAGAAGAGCAAGGCCCATCGATAAGTATACCGATCGACTCAGAATCACTTTCTGATTCGATTTAGCCATGTCCGTCTGTGAGTCTATATGTTCTTGTAATCAAAGAGCAGGTCGTATTTGTTGTCTAATTGCCACGAAATTTTGCACTTTGGCCCAAGAACAATCGCTATTGGTTTTGAAAAAAATCGGTTCATATTTAGATATAGCTCCCATATATATCTTTCATCCGATATACATTTTTAAGGCTGTAAAAGCCACAATTTTCGTCCGATCTTCACAAAATTTGCCATTAGGTATTGTATTTGAGGTCTACATATGTGTGCAAAATTTCATAAAAATCAGTTCAGATTTAAGATATAGCTCCCATATATATCTTTCGCCCGATATGGCCGTTTAAGGCAGTAGAAGCCACAATTTTTTATCGATCTTCACAAAATTTGGCATGGAGTGTTTTTTTTTGACGTCTCCACATGTATGCAAAATTTCATAAAAATCGGTCCAGATTTAGATATAGCTCCCATATATATGTATCGCTCGATTTGCACTTAAATGGCCGTGGTAGCTACAATTTTCAACCGATTTGCACAAAATTTGGCACGGACTGTTTTGTTACTGCACTTAATATATTTGGAAAATTTCATAAAAATCGGTTCAGATTTAGATATATATAGATTTAGATATAGCTCCCATATATATCTTTTATCCAAAAGCCTTTCAAGGCTGTAGAATCCAAAATTTTTGCCCGATTTTACATGAGACGTTTAAATTGACGTTCCAATACGTGTGCAAAATTTCATTAAAATCAGTCCTAATTTAGATATAGCTCCAGTGTGTATATTTCATCCGATATGGACTTTTAAGGCAGTAAAATGCACAATTTTGGTCACATCTCTACAATCTAGGGCGTGGGATGCTCTATTTGACGTCCCAGTATGTGCCATTAAAACTGGCAATGGTTTCGATATAACTCCCATATAATCTTTTATCCGATATGGCCTTTTAAAGATGTGAAAATCTAAATCTTTTGTTCTATGGCAGGAAAATCTTACAAGGTTCTAAATTGCTATTTCAATTGGTATCCAAATTAAATTCTGACTAGATTTCGAGTTCTACATATAAAAAGTACTGCATGCACTAGGTGGTGTAGGGTATTATATAGTCGGCACCGCCCGACTTTTGCCTTTCCTTACTGGTTTTATACCCATATTGTGCCCGTCAGTCCACTTTTAGTTTTGGGTGGCGTTTTTGGTGTAAGGGGGAGGGTCAGGGTTTCGTTTTTTTTTATTCTACGGAACAAACAAACCGAGTTCCATACAGTCATGATTATTCATATGCCCATTTGGGGGGGATGGGGTGACCCCCTACACATCGATCTGATTTTGTATGCCAGATTCGTAATCTACTCCCGAATACCTTTCACTTGAGCCCCATATTGATATGGACAACCAATTTGTCTGTTTTTATACATTTTGGGGTTAGGGCGACTTCCCGGGTACTTGGACCCAATTTTTAATACCATATTTGTATTCTACTCTTTAATACCTTTCATTTGATATCCATATTGTCTTTATCGGCCCATTTATGATTTTGGGTGGTATTTTTGGGGTAGCGGGAAGGGTCCGCCCCTTTCCGATAGCAACAAATTATAAAGCATATTTCTTCTCCTGATCATATTTGTAGTCTACTCCCGAATACCTTTCATTTGAGTCCCATGTTGTCATGATCGTCAAATAAACCTATTTTAATGGGTTTTGGGCCTGGGGCGGCCCTCCAGGTACTTAGAGCCACCTATTGTTATGAAATTCATGCCTTACTCTTGAATTACTTTTATTTGAATACCATATTGTCCCGATCGGTCCACTTTTATTTTTGGGTAGTACTTTTGTGGTAAGGGGGAGGGTCCGCTCCCCTATATAATCCCCCTTCCCCTTTATAATCTGTGAAAATTTCAAGGTAATCGGTTAAGCCGTTTTTGAGTCTATACGGAACAAAGAAACAAACCGACAAACAAACACAAATTAATTTTTATACCCACCACCGAAGGATGGGGGTATATTCATTTTGTCATTCCGTTTGCAACACATCGAAATATCCATTTCCGACCCTATAAAGTATATATATTCTTGATCAGCGTGAAAATTTAAGACCATCTAGACATGTCCGTCCGTCTGTCCGTCAGTCTGTTAAAATCACGCTACAGTCTTCAAAAATAGAGATATTGAGCTGAAACTTTGCACATACTATATCTTGATATAGCCCCCATATAGACCGATCCGCCGATTTAGTGTCTTAGTCCCATAAAAACCACATTTATTATCCGATTTTGCTGAAATTTGGGACAGTGATTTATGTTAGGCCCCTCGACATCCTTCGCCAATTTGGCCCAGATCGGTTCAGATTTGGATATAGCTGCCATATAGACCGATCCTCCGATTTAGGGTCTTAGGCCCATAAAAGCCACATTTATTATCCGATTTTGCTGAAATTTGGGACCGTGAGTTGCGTTAGGCCCTTCGATATCCGTCGTCAATTTGGTTCAGATCGGTCCAGATTTGGATATAGCTGCCATATAGACCGATCCTCCGATTTAGGGTCACAGGCCCATAAAAGCCACACATTTTATCCGATTTTGCTGAAATTTGGGACAGTGAGTTGTGTTAGGTCCCTCGATATCCTTCGTCAATTTGGTCCAGATCGATGTAGATTTGGATATAGCTGTCATATAGACCGATCCAACGATTTAGGGTCCTAGGCCCATAAAAGCCACATTTATTACCCGATTTTGCTGAAATTTGGGACAGTGAGTAGTGTTAAGCCCTTCGACATCCTTTGTCAGATCCGTCCAGATTTGGATATAGCTGCCATATAGACCGATCTCTTGATTAAAGGTTTTGGGTCCATAAAAGGCGCATTTATTGTCCAATGTGGCCGAAATTGGGGACAGTGGGTTAAATTAAGCACCTCGACATATTTCTGCAATATGGCACAGATCGGTTCAGATTTCGATATAGCTGCCATATAGCCCGATCTCTCGATCTAAGGTTTTGGGGTCATAAAAGGCGCGTTTATTGTCCGATGACGCGGAAATTTGGGACGGTGAGTTGTGTTAGGCCCTTCGACATCCTTTTCAAATTTGACCCAGATCCGTCCAGATCTGCCATATAGACCGATATCTCGATTTATAGTCTTGATCCCATAAAAGTCGCATTTATAATACGATTTCACTGAAATTTTACACAGTGACTTATACTAAGCATTTCGACATCCGTGTAGTACATGGTTCAAATCGGTTTATTTTTAGATATAGCTACTTAAAAGACCAATATTTTGTTATACACAATTGAACAATTGTTTGTACTTATTAGTATTTGGTCCAAATCGGAACATATTTCGATATAGCAGATGTGGGGCATAAGGTTTGCATTTTTCAAAGGTGGTTTACATATATACCCGAGGTGGTGGGTATTCAAAGTTCGGCCCGGCCGAACTTAACGCCTTTTTACTTGTTATATATAGGAAGATTAAGGGATACATGGAAGTGCTTACCTTCTGCTGGTTCCTGGTAATAAATGTCGGCTTAGTTCCTTTAATTTAAAGGCCAGCCCTAATGGCTGTGGTTTACCTATCTTCCTTTTGTGGGCCTTTCTATTTTCCTTTTGGGTGTTACAAACTAATTCACTAACTTATAATACCCTGTACCACAGTAGTGGTGTTGGGTATAAAAATCATTCAAAGAACTTGACAAATTCGATCCATGTCGGAGGGTATATAACTTAGCACGCTTTCACTTGTTCGAGGTTAGTGTTTAGTTTTTAGAGCCCACAATAAGCCGATTGCTGGCTTAGGTGTATGCTTATGCTCTTTTTAACCTCTTTGCATGCAGAGCTGTTCTTCTCCCTTGCTTATACCCACCAACACCCTGCTTTACTTGGCGATGTTTCTTATACCCACAATAACATTATTCGACTTAGATCTCATCGGTATGGGTTTTTCACCTGTTGAATGCAATGGTTTAGATGGCTATTGTACGCGGGCTAGATTGGTCAGCTACTGTTGCTTTAAGGAAGTCTCTCTAGTAACGGGTAATGGTCTTCGAACCCGTTGCGCCTAGTCTCCGAACATACTTGAAAGCAAGGCGCCTCTTATTTTACCAACACCTCGACGACCCAAGGTCGATGGTGTGGACAAATGTCAGACATGCAAAGATAATATTGGATCAGGTCTTGTCCTCAAAATCCCAACAAGGTTTCTTCACCAGAAGCAACTGCGGAATAGGCGCCTGTCGGCTCTTGAAGCCTGGTGCAGCATATCTATTCCAAATGGAATTTTCAACTATTTGCTTGTTGTTACCTTTTGTATTTTAAAAATTTGTCTTATAATATTTTACTTTCCGTAAGTGGGTGATGAAGATGAAGGTGATGCCAATTCAACTTGTTAAGCGAAACTTTGCAAAAGCACTACTCGTTTAACTTCATTAGTTTTGCATTAAGGAAACTTCTACGCGATCCCCTTTCGATGGCTAGAAGAGAAAAGTTTATTTCACAGGTGTGGCGTCATTAAATGGCAACTTTTCCCCTTGTTCTTTACTTTTGGAGGGGGAATCTTTGAAACAAAATTTTTCAATAAAGCGATGCATAGAAAATGTAAAACATATTTCATTCATTTTTATTTACTTTCGGCAAACTTTTGGAGGTGAGAAGGAAAATTCTTATTAATACCTATTATTTTCCAAGTATTTGAGTTATTTAACACTTAATATTTGAAGTTTATATGCGAAATACTTTGAAAGATTTAAACTTTGAGATTTTCCAATGTCTTTGTCGTCGGCTTTGCATAAAGTTTGTTGCGCAAACAAACTTTTCACCAAACAAAAGAACAAATATTGCTGTCTTCACTGTCTGCATTCCTTGGAAAATGTTATTGCTTTTCTTCTCGTCAGTGATTTATAAATCAATCATGAATGAAAGCAAAGTTTCTAATCTCTGTCATTATCCCTGGGACATTTGGCATTTCCACACGTTCCACATGAATTCATTATCACGGCAACACGTCACGCCTAAACAATGAGTTTCAGGTATTTAAGTTGGTGTGAATTGAATTCTTTGGCTTCGTTTTGTCTTCCTTTGTCTCGGAGCAGGAAACCCCATTTGCTTGTGGGAAGTTAACAATAAGTATTTCCAAGCACCAATTGGTATAACAAAATTTGTACATTAATAATCATAATTCCTTTGTTCAACATTAGATGTTGTGGTGATGTAATATTTTCCCCGAATTTGGTTAATGGACAATGGACTTCTTTTTTTTGCACAACATCAGAACAAATTACAAAGAAGCGGATGATACTTTAGTTCCTTTGAAATAGAATAACATTTAGCCAAACTAAAATGAGAGAAATTGATAATGTTTGGAAAAGTTGTACTCAATTCTGCCGAAAAATGGTTTATTTAGCAAAACTTTAGGTATATGCTTTGAAATCCAAGTGAAATTAATGGATACGTAGAGAGCCATATCAAAATATGAGCAAAATTCGGAAGAAAAAAAGGATATGAAATCAAAAATTGCATTTGAGTATATACAAGGTGCGCTAGAGAAACTTAGTTATGTGGAAAAATTCCCTAGCGGTGTGTTGGATGGGGAGGGGGTCGAGATGGGGCGCATCCGGAGGGGGAAGTCCCCAAGTTTGTTTCTCTCGCCAGTCAGTTGCCATCATGCTCTGGTCTAGGGAGCAGCGAGCCTTCTCCATCGAGAGTTCCTTTTCTAACGATCGCTCTTTTGTTGCTACGCAACGAGCCTTCGCTTTGTAATTCCTCCTCGCAGACTCCTTTCTGGCCGTAGTTCGATTCTGTCGTTGGTAAACTCATTTCGGTAGTATGGAAGTTTCGCTAAGCCCAGAAATGGATTCAACGGACCATCAAAACTCCGGAAAGTATCGAAAGAGTGAGGCTGTCAGTTGTGCGTTCTCCCGGCGTTTGGTTCGCAAACTATGGGAATTTCTGACACCAATGTTCGACGGCCGATAGGGGATGACTATGAGCACCACACATTCTCGAACTTTGAGCTTCGACTTGTGTGGTGTCCATCGTTATCGCGGGAAGCTTAGTTGAAAGCTACCGGGCGCGTCCACAGATTGCGGATGGTGGAAAGCTCTGTTTTTATGCGGAGTAGCTACAAATGCGGCCACGGGCAGTCAGCGATGTTCGAGAGGAGAGTCTCAGTGAGGAGTCAGGTGGCACTGGCTCGTAATTAAATACTGAGTGCCAATGATACTCGAGATGACATGGCGAGTTATTGTAGGCCTTCAAATAACCAATGGCCAACAACAACGCCTCGCCACAACGAGGGATACATGTACAATCCCCCAAAACCCATGCGGTTGGGGCGCTGGGCTAGTAACCCGCCCCGGAAAACTATGAGAACTACTATGAGAAACAAAGGAATAGTAACAAGTAAAAAGGCATTAAGTTCGGCCGGGCCGAACTTTGGGTACCCACCACCACGGGTATATATGTAAACCACCTTTTGTCATAATGCGGTGAAAAATGAATAATTTATGTCCCCATAGCGGCTATACCGAAAAATGAACCGATTTGGACCAAATTCGGCACGGACATTGAGTGGTTAATTTTGTTGAACAAAATATTTGTTAGCCATATCCAAGTATAGACCGATCTGAACCATATCCGACACGGATGTGTCAAATATCCACGAAATCGGATTATAAATGTGCCTTTCATGGGGCCAAAACTTTAAATCGAGAAACCGGTCTATATGGCAGCTACATCCAAATCTGGACCGATTTGGGCCAAATTGCAGAAAGTTTTCGAAGGGCATTACTCAACTCACTGTCCCAAATTATGGCGACATCGGACAATAAATGCGCCTTTTATGGGCCCCAGACCTTAAATCGAAGGATTGGTCTATATGGCAGCTATATCCAAATGTGGACCGATTTATGCCATATTGCAGAAGTATATTTAGAGCGTAACTTAACTCACTGTCCTAAATTTCGGCGATATCGAACAATAAATGAACCTTTTATGGGCCCAAAACTTTAAATCGAGAGATCGGACTATATCGCAGCTATATCCAAATCTGAACCGATCTGAGCCAAATTGAAGAAGGGTGTCGAAGGACCCAACACAACACACGGTCCCAAATTTCGGCGACATCGAACAATAAATTCGCCTTTTATGGGCCCAAAACTTTAAATCAAGAGATCGGTCTATATGGCAGCTATTCAAATCTGAACCGATCTGGGCCATATTGAAGCAGGGTGTCGAAGAACCTAACACAATTTATTGTCACAAATTTCAGCAAAATGGGATAATAAATGTGGCTTTTATGGGCCTAAGACCCAAAATCTGCGGATCGGTCTATATGACAGCTATATCCAAATCTGAACCGATCTGGACCAAATTAAAGAAATGTATTGAAGGGCCTTACGCAACTCTTTGTCCCAAATTTCATCAAAATCGGATAATAAATGTGGCTTTTATGAGCCTAAGACCCTAAATCGGAGGATCGGTCTATATGGCAACTATAACCAAATCTGGACCGATCGGGTTTAAATTAAGGAAGGATGTCGAAGGACCTAACACAACTCACTGTTCTAAATTTCAGCAAAATCGGATGAAAATGTGGTTTTTATAGGCCCAAGACCCTAAATCAGCGGATCGGTCTATATGGGGGTTGATAAAAGCCCCATATAGTCGGATGTAGCCCATCTTTTAGCTTAACCTGCCAATGGACAAGAGAAGAATCTGTGCAAGGTTTCAGCTCAATATCTCCATTTTTAAAGACTGTAGCGTGATTTCAACAGACAGACGGAAAAAAGGACGGACATGTCTAGATCGTCTTAGATTTTTACGCTGATCAAGAATATATATACTTTATAGGGTCGGAAATGGATATTTAGATGTGCTGCAAACGAAATGACAAAATGAATATACCCCCATCCTTCGGTGGTGGGTATAAAAAGGACCATGATTTGCGGATCTGCACCTGGAATGTCCGCACTCTTTATAGAGAAGGTGCAGTATATGCGCTGGCGGATGTATTAGAGAAGTACAAGACAGATATTACAGCCTTACAGGAAGTGCGATGGACTGGGAATGGCGTCACTACAACACCAAACGGTGACGAACTATGCTATAGCTGCCATAACACTAGGCATGAATTTGGCTGCGAATTTGTGGTTAGTCGGAGACTGAAGCACCTTGTCTCCAGCTTTACTCCGGTGGATGAAAGATTAGCCACAATCAGCATAAAAGCCAAATTCTTCAACATCAGTCTTATTTGTGCCCATGCCCCGTCGGGCATGGATATTTTCTACGAGCGCCTAGAGAGAGAATATGACCGCTGCCCCGCCCATGATATTAAAATCGTTCTGGGAGATGTTAATGCGAAAATAGGGAAGGAAGACATCTTTGGTCCAACAGTCGGAAAATTTAGCCTCCACGAGATAACGTCCAGTAATGGGTTGAGGCTGATAGATTTCGCCGCGGCAAAAACCATGGTAGTTAGAAGCACCAGATTTCACCATAAAAAAATTCACAAGGCCACATGGCTGTCACCCGATCAAAACACGAAAAACCAAATTGGTCACGGTATGATAGATGGAAGGCATTCATCCAGCGTGTTAGATGTACGATCGGTCCGTGCAGCGAATACAGATTCGGATCATTACCTCGTTGCAGCAAAGTTTCGCACCCGTTTGAACATGGCGAGGAAAATACGATCTGACACTGCCCGAAAGCTAGACATTGAAAAGCTGCAAACACAATAGATGGCAACGGCTTACTCCACTCGACTGACCCAACTGCTTCATGAAAGCACTCCTTGTTCCGATTATATAATGGCGCAGTGGCAACCATTGCTCGTACTTGGGTACCGGAAGTCTCACCCAAGAAACCCATGAATGCGCCATATGAAGGAGAGGTATCAGGAGAAAAGGAGAGAGGAGAAACGTCTATTCCGCAGAAAGGAAAAGGAAATGCAAAGACGTGAGTGAGAGCGAACTGAGATGTACAGGAGTAAAAATGAAGTCTGGAAATTCTGCCAAAGAATTAAACATCAAACCGATGGCTTTGGTACAGGCACATCCTCCTGCAGCGACAAAGAAGGAAATCTGGTAACTGGCATAGATAGCATATTGAGGATATGGAAAGAACATTTTACCCAACTGCTAGTGTCCGACGTTGGCGGCGAAGAGGATACCTCAGAACCAATCCCTGATGATGGTATAGAATGTTTACCTCCTAGTCAGAATGAGGTCCAAGTAGTAGTGACCCGACTAAAGAACAACAAGGCAGCAGAAGCCGACGGGTTACTCGCTAACTACAGAGGAATAAGTCTCCTCCCCATCGCATACAAGATACTCTCGAGCGTACTGTGTGTAAGATTAAAACCTAAAGTTAATGAGATAATTGGGCCCTATCAATGCGGCTTTAGACCTGGTTAATGCACACTGGACCAGATATTCACACTGCGCCAAATCCTGGAAAAGTTCCGTGAAGCTAAATCAACCCCTCTTTGTTGATTACAAAGCCGCTTTCGATATCCCTACACGTTCAATTGTATTTGCAGGATGACACTTGCTGAAACGCGTTCCTCAGTAAGAATAGGAAAGAATCTCTCCGAACCATTTAATACCAAACGAGGTTTCAGACAAGAAGACAGCCTATAGTGTGATCTCATTAATATGCTGCTGGAGAAGGTTATACGAGATGCAGATGTGAATAGATATGGCACACAAATCACAAGAGAACACATGCTACTCGCCTATGGCGACGACATCGACATCATAGGTCGGTCACCGAGGCAGTGCTTGGAGTGTTTGAGAGAAAGATTCTTCGAAAAATATATGGACCAGTTTGAGTTAATGGAGAATATTGGCGTCGTATGAGCCGCTGTATGACGACAATAGCATAGTTACTCCCATCAAAATGCAACGGTTGCGTTGGGAAACACGGTGGTACACGCAAACCGGAACGAACAAAAGCCCGATGGAAATATCAAGTGGTGGGAGACACCTTGAAAATTTGTGTCATGGATTTTAGAATGAGCGCAGAAGATCTAGACGTTTGGAAGGCTATTCTGAGGTCGGCTAGTGGAACATATATTCTGTCATAGCCAATTAAAGTAAGTAAATAAGACTCGGTGGTATATAGTCCGCTCAACTTTTGCCTTTCCTTACTTCTTGATATTGTTTTTATACCCTCCACCATAGGATAGGGGTATACTAAATTCGTCATTCTGTTTGTAACTACTCGAAATATTCGTCTGAGACCCCATAAAGTATATATATTCTTGATCGTCGCGACATTTTATGTCGATCTAGCCATATCCGCCCGTTCGTCCGTACGTCCGTCCGTCCGTCTGTCTGTCTGTCGAAAGCATGCTAACTTCTTGAGTCTCTAGAGGGCGCAATTCTTATCCGATTGGAATGAAATTTTGCACGACGTATTTTGTTATGATATCCAACAACTGCGCCAAGTATGGTTCAAAAAGGTTCATAACCTGATATAGCTGTCATGTAAACCGATCTGGGGACTTGACTTCTTGAGCTTCTAGAGGGCGCAATTCCTATCCGATTTGGCTAAAATTTGGCATGACGTATTTTATTCTTACTTTCAACAACTGTGTCGAATAAGGTTCAAATCGGTTCATAACCTGATATAGCTGTCATATAAACCGATCTTGGGTTTTGACTTCTTGAGCCTCTAGAGTGCGCATTTCTTATCCGTTTGGAATGAAATTTTGCACTACGTGTTTTGTTATGATGTCCAACAACTGCGCCAAGTATGGTTCAAAAAGGTTCATAACCTGATATAGCTGTCATGTAAACCGATCCTATCCGATTTGGCTAAAATTTGGAATGACGTATTTTATTCTTACTTTCAACAGCTGTGTCGAATTAGGTTCAAATCGGTTCATAACCTGATATAGCTGTCATATAAACCGATCTTGGGTTTTGACTTCTTGAGCCTCTAGACTGCGCATTTCTTATCCGTTTGGAATGAAATTTTGCACTACGTGTTTGGTTATGATGTCCAACAACTGTGCCAAGTATGGTTCAAAATGGTTCATAACCTGATATAGCTGTCATATAAACTAATCTTGGGTTTTGATTTCTAGAGCCTCTAGAGTGTGCAATTCTTATCCATTTGGAATGAAATTTTGCACTAAGTGTTTTGTTATGATGTCCAACAACTGCGTTAAGTATGGTTCAAAAAGGTTCATAACCTGATATAGCTGTCATGTAAACAGATCTGGGGACTTGACTTCTTGAGCTTCTAGAGGGCGCAATTCTTATCCGATTGGAATGAAATTTTGCACTACGTGTTTTGTTATGATATCCAATAATTGTGCCAAGTGTGGTTCAAATCGGTCTATAACCTGATATAGCTGCCATATAAACCGATCTTGGGTTTTGACTTCTAGAGCCTCTAGAGGGCGCAATTCTTATCCGATTGGAATGAAATTTTGCAATACGTGTTTTGTTATGATATCCAAAAAATGCGCCAAGTATGGTTCAAAAAGGTTCATGACCTGATAAAGCTGTCACATAAACATATCTGGGGACTTGATTTCTTGAGCTTCTAGAGTACGCAATTCCTATCCGATTTGGCTAAAATTTGGCATGACGTATTTTATTCTTACTTTCAACAGCTGTGTCGAATAAGGTTCAAATCGGTTCATAACCTGATATAGCTGTCATATAAACCGATTTGGGATCGGACCATATCTTGATATCTCTCTAATAGCAGAGAAAATCTTTTCTTTTAACCTCTTTTTAGCCTAACAAGAGATCCCGGGAAAAGGACTCGACAAATGCGATCCATGCTGAAGGGTATATAAGATTCGGCCCGGCCGAACTTAGCACGCTTTCACTTGTTATTTATTTCCAAGGATCTGTTACTGTCCTGAATCTCCAAAACAGTGTTCTTATCGTTATGAGTGAATTTGCAGCAAATGTTCACTGAATGTGTTCAATGGTTGAAGGGGAGGTCTGTGTCCACAATGAGATGATATAGGAGCTAGGATTGGTCGGAGTTTTCCCTCATTTAAATGGCTCAGAGCTATTGTTTGACACGCCATTTCATTCATCACACCATCACAGGTGTGATATAAGGAATAAGTTTTATATCAGCGAAATATTTTTAAAGGCACTTGTAATGTTTTATGAGCTACTTAATTTTCTCTATATGCGATTGTTTGCTTAAACAGGTGTATTTTAATTTTGTGGGAAGCATTAAAGAATGCAGATTAAATTTTTCTCTCCAATATTTAATAACTTAAAAAATGGCTTACAATGTGCCATTATGTTATGTTCCCTCTTAAACCCATTGAAGATATCATTTTTGATGTACATACATCAATGTCTTAAGGTTCACAGAACTTTTAAGAAGTCTAATATAAGGTCTAGAGATTTTGAAAAGGGGCAATACCTTAATTGTTTCACCATAGATACATCCGTTTCCTTGGCTTTCGTACTACCTCAAGTTTAATGAACTGCCAAAGAAAAACACTGTATTAAATTTGTTTAATAAATATGCCTTAAAATAAATCTAAAATTTAATAATCAAAATTTTTGTTTATCTTGCGAGGCCTCGTCCTATCTCATGTTTTGTATGACTTTCTGTTGTCTTGACTCCCTTGCAGAATGACTATTTCCTATTGAAGCGCAACAAGCCATCGTTGTCAATTGTGAATCCGTTGGATGTGCTGCGGCAGCGTTTGCTATTAGAGATTGCTCGCAGGCAAATGAAAGAGAACACGAGACAGGTAAGTGCCAAAAAAAAAAAGAGAAAACAAACAATAAACCCTTGGAAGCACATTTAATTAAATGTGGCTATGTATTTATATGTGGTTGCTGTTGGACACTACCAGCAGCAGGGCAAAATAAAATATTTGCAATAAAATATCTTACGCGGCAAAGAATCTTTCATTTACAAAACGCTCGAAATGTGACCGCCCTGAGTTGTCCACCATTCTCTGCAGATATTCGCACTGGGAATTTTATGCGCACGTTGTACATAAACAAGCAAACAATCACATCAAAAACATAACTTTAGGCAAATGCCTTAAATGATTATAAAAGTCGCATAAACCAAAAGAAAATTTGGACACGTGAGAGTGGTACTTCCTTCATAATGACTTTTGTAGCAGCCAGCGAAGCAGAAATTAAAGTTAGTATTTTCCCATTTTTTTTCACATTTAATTATGTCCTGAAGTTATGGAGTACGAGTTTAATCATTATATGAACCGGGTAGCTGACACGAAGTGTTACCAACTCAAACGGCGGCATTTTATTTTTTGTTTATATATTTTTATACCCACCACCGAAGGATGGGGGTATATTCATTTTGTCCTTTCGTTTGCAACACATCGAAATATCCTTTTCCGAACCTATAAAGTATATATATTCTTGATCAGCGTAAAAATCTAAGACGATCTAGACATGTCCGTCCGTCTGTCTATTGAAATCACGCTACAGTCTTCAAAAATAGAGATATTGAGCTGAAACTTTGCACAGATTCTTCTTTTGTCCACAAGCAAGTTATGTTCGAAGATGGGCTATATCCGACTATAACTTGATATAGCCCCCATATAGACCGATCCGGCTATAAAAGGTCTTAGGTCCATAAAAGCCACATTTTGTATCCGATTTTGCTGAAATTTGGGACAGTGAGTTGTGTTAGGCCCTCCGCCATACTTTGTCAATTTGGTTCAGATCGGCCTAGATTTGGATATAGCTGCCATATAGACCGATCCTCCGATTAAGGGTCTTAGGTCCATAAAATCCACATTTTTTTCCGATTTTGCTGAAATTTGGGACAGTGAGTTGTGTTAGCCCCTTCGACATCCTTCGTCAATTTGGCCCAGATCGGTTCAGATTTGGATATAGCTGCCATATAGACCGATCCTCCGATTTAGGATCTTGGGCCCATAAAAGCCACATTTATTATCCGATTTTGCTGAAATTTGGGACAGTTAGTTGTGTTAGGCCCTTCGACATCCTTTGTCAATGTGGCTCAGATCGATCTAGATTTGGATATATCTGCCATATAGACCGATCCTCCGATTAAAAGTCTTAGGTCCATAAAATCCACATTTTTTTTCCGATTTTGGTGAAATTTCGGACAGTGAGTTGTGTTAGGCCCCTTGACATACTTCTGCATTATGGCACAGATCGGTCAAGATTTGGATATAGCTGCCATATAGACCGATCTCTCGGTTTTAGGTTTTGGGGCCATAAAAAGCGCATTATTGTCCGATGTCGCCGCAATTTGAGACAGTGAGTTGTGTTAGGCCCTTCGACATCCTTCTTCAACATGGGACATGTTGAGGCTTTTGATGATAATAAAGTTTTCACAGGATACAACGGGCTAATGGAAACACCGGAATCTTGGAATAATGAGGTTGATCGAAGACTTATTATTACAGAATTTTTGGTAAGGAATACCTTGAGGAGTTTCCAACCACCTCGACCTGGTGGAATATTTCCGGCTCTACTACAGTACAGGACGCCCACTAGGGTGGTATTTATACCCAAGCCCGGCAAGGCAAGTTATGCGATACAAAAGGCTTATAGACCAATAAACTTTACGTGCTTTCTACTCTGAACCATGGAAAGTATTGTGGATACCATGATAGAGAGTAGGACATTCAGCGAACTGCTCAAATACAAAAGCATGCCTATATCAAGGGAAGGTCGGTGTAGACTGTCCTGCAGGAGGTTGTGCATATAATAGAAGAATCCTTCTAAGGGAGAAAATGTCACAAGCACTCCACAGGTGGGCATTTCATCGCCACCCTTTGGGTGTCAACCATAAATGACCTATTACGGATACTGACTGAGGAGGGATTTGATCCCGTCTGCTATGCATAGGATGTTATAATACTTTTTAAGGGCAAGGATCCGAACCAGAAGGGCTGAAAAGGTTTTGCATGTGGCATATGACGGGGCTAGACCCAGAGGTCTCAATGTTAACCCAGAGAAGACTGAAATATGCCTGTTAACGAGGAAGACGAAGGTGGGCCAATTTGTAAACGGGTCATCCTCGTGAACAAGCTTATTTCAGGAGACTATTCTAGATGTCCGACCCATAGACATACAGATTAAGAGCGAGGCGGCCACTGCGACTATGAGACTTAAAACGATGGGAAAATGGATTGAGGATGGGAGCAGGTCATACCATCGCGGTAAAATTGAGGCGACGATAGAAAACCTGGAAAGAATGAAAGAGGTTTCCGATGGGATACTTGAGACGACACTTGTGGCCGAGTGCGAGAAACTTCTGCCAGTCACACAGTCTTGGATTGGCGGAACCCTGGTATTGCCATCCGAAAGATCATGCTACTCAGATGGATCAAAGCTCGAAGACAGAGTGGGCCTGGTGGTCTACATTAAGAACCTAGGGAATGAGATCTGTTTTCGGCTGCCATAATTCCATAATTCGGTCCTGCAGGCGGAGAACTGGATGATTATGGAATGCGTGATGTGGTGTGGTGTTAACGCAAGGACGTCGAGTGTAAACATCTTTACGGACGGTAAAATATCCATAAGGGCAATAACAACCAGGATGGTAAGGTCACGAACAGTTTTGCAGTGTAAGAAGGAGATTAACGCCTTCTCTGAGGATGGCAAAATCCGCATCGTTTGGGTGCCGGGCCATAACGGAGTAAGGGGGAATTTAAGGGCAGACAGGGGAATGAAAGGGCAGATTTGGCAGTGATGGCCAGAGAACTGCCAACAATAAACTTGGTTAACCCGAAATCTTTTGGGTCGACGCAGTTTGAGTTAAGGGCGTGGGCGATGAATGCGCATGAACCCTCGTGGGACAGCGAAACGGTTGGTAAGACGGCGAACGGAGCGGTCGAACCAGGTCAGCGCCAGTCAATTGTCACGAACAGTCGTGGAGTGTAAGAAGGAGATTAACGCCTTCCTTGAGGATGGCATGATCCGCATAAATGACGATTGGCATAAATATCTTCTCAGACAGCCAGTAAATCCCTGGAAAACGTATTTCTGAACACAGAAGCGCCCTCGACTGTAGCAGATCTCTTAACGAAATGGCTGAACAGCTCAAAATTGACCTGTTATGTTTGCCGGACCACAGAGATATCCCAGCGGATGAAGTGAACGAGATTAAGAACTACCTTCCACATTCCAGGGAAACTTGACTCTATGAGTATGCTTCCAGTGACTTGAAAGCTAAGTGTTCAGGAGCAGGTCCGAAGGACAACGACTGATAAATGGTCACAAAGAGGGGGTTGTGAACATTCCAAAACTATGTAGCCTAATCTAGACTTGAAGAGGTCTGCCGCTATGCTGTCATTGGCTAGAACAGACGTCTCAGTCATTGTGTGCGTCATGACAGGTCACTGTCTGATCAGAGAACATGCTGATAGACTGAAGGTTGCCAGTAACGACTTTTGCCGAAGCTGTGAGGACGTCGGCAAAGAAGAGGCTATAGAACACCTTCTGCGTGTGTGTCCCGCATTGGCAGTCAGAAGGAGTTCCACTTCAGGTTTTCATTTCTTTGAGAACCTGTCTGATTTAGCGGATGTCAACATTGTTGGGCTTTTTAAAGCGATCTGGATGATTCAACGGTAGGAACATTGAAGGTATCTTCCTTCTTCTGTTCCTATGGTATCACAATAGACGAACACATTTAAGTGAGTCTGATGGCAGACTGTCACTTAAACCTATCCCAACCTAACCATGGTCTGAAACGGTCTATAACCTGATATAGCTCTCATATAAACCGATTTCCCGAAGGTATTTTTTGAGGCCCTAAAGTGCCCAATTTTTACCCCATAGTGCTGAAATTTTGCATAATGACTTCTCCATTTAACTATTGAGACTAATCGTACAAAATGCTTGACAAATACGACCCATGAGGGAGGGTATATAAGATTCGACCCGGCCGAACTTAGCACTCTTTTACTTTTTATACCCTCCACCATAAGATGGGGGGTATACTAATTTCGTCATTCTGTTTGTAACTACTCGAAATATTCGTCTGAGTCCCCATAAAGTATATATATTCTTGATCGTCGTGACATTTTATGTCGATCTAGCCATGTCCGTCCGTTTGTCCGTCCGTCCGTCCGTCCGTCTGTCCGTCCGTCCGTCCGTCTGTCCGTCCGTCCGTCCGTCCGTCTGTCCGTCCGTCCGTCCGTCCGTCCGTCCGTCCGTCCGTCTGTCTGTCGAAAGCACGCTCACTTCCGAAGGAGTAAAGCTAGCCGCTTGAAATTTTGCACAAATACTTCTTATTAGTGTAGGTCGGTTGGTATTGTAAATGGGCCATATTGGTCCATGTTTTGATATAGCTGCCATATAAACCGATCTTGGGTCTTGATTTCTTGAGCCTCTAGAGTGCGCAATTCTTATCCGATTTTAATGAAATTTTGCACGACGTGTTTTGTTATGATATCCAACAACTGTGCCAAGTATAGTTCAAATCGGTTCATAACCTGATATAGCTGCCATATAAACCGATCTTGGGTCTTGACTTCTTGAGCCTCTAGCGTGCGCAATTCTTATCCGATCAGAATGAAATTTTGCACTATGTGTTTTGTTATTATATCCAACAACTGTGCCAAGTATGGTTCAATTCGGTCCATAACCGGAATAGCTGCCATATAAACCGATCTTGGGTCTTGACTTCTTGAGCCTCTAGAGTGCGCAATTCTTATCCGATTGAAATGAAATTTTGCACGACGTGTTTTGTTATTATATCCAACAACTGTGCCAAGTATGGTTCAAATCGGTCTATAACCTGATATAGCTGCCATATAAACCGATCTTGGGTCTTGATTTCTTGAGCCTCTAGAGGGCGCAATTCTTATCCGAATGGAATGGAATTTCGCACGACGTGTTTTGTTATGATACCCAACAACTGTGCCAAGTATGGTTGAAATCGGTCCATAACCTGATATAGCTGCCATATAAACCGATCTGGGATCTTGACTTCTTGAGCCTCTAGAGGGCACAATTCTTATCGGTCCATAACCTGATATAGCTGTCATATAAACAGATCTGGTAATTTGACTTCTTGAGCTTCTAGAGGGCGCAATTCCTATCCGATTTATCTGAAATTTTGCATGACGTGATTTATTTTTACTTTCAACCACTATGTCAAACAAAATACAAGTCGGTTCTTAACCTGATATAGCTGCCATATAAACCGATCTTGGGTCTTGACTTCTTGAGCCTCTAGAGGGCACAATTCTTATCCGATTTGAATGAATTTTTGCACGAAGTATTTCGTTATGATATCCAACAACTGTGTCAAATAAGGTTCAAATCGGTTCATAACCTGATATAGCTGCCATATAAACCGATCTGGGATCTTGACTTCTTGACCCCTAGAGGTCGCAATTATTATCCGATATGCCTGAAATTTTGTACGACGGATCCTCTCATGACCATTAACAAACGTGTTTATTATGGTCTGAATCGGCATATAGCCCGATACAGATCCCATATAAATCGTTCTTTCTATTTTACTTCGTGAGCCCCAATGGGCGCAATTCTTATACGACTTGGTCCATACCATACCATACCGGACCATATCTTGATATCGTTTTAATAGCAGAGCAACTTTTTTCTTATATCCTTTTTGCCTAAGAAGAGATGCCGGGAAAAGAACTCGACAAATGCGATCCATGGTGGAGGGTATATAAGATTCGGCCCGGCCGAACTTAGCACGCTTTTACTTGTTCTAGCTACAGTTAAGTTGTTTGATTGTCATCTAACTAGAGCTGTTTGGCCTGTTTGCATTTTACACCATTGACCCAATTCACAAAAAACACCAATCACTAGTTGACTCCTATACAAAAGATGGCCTTTGATTGATCTACCTATCTGTCATACTTTTCAAAACTGTGTTCATTGGTAGTACACGTGAAGTAAACATCATTATTTTATTATGCGCAAATTTCGATTTTGTTTGGCCACCTCATGGCAAGCATGAAATATGATCAGAGTGATGGTAAAATGAATTCTTTATATAACGCCAAGTTAACAGACCTTGTCGAAATTGTTGCCACAAATCATGTTAGCGAATTCAAACAAAATACATGGCACACACAATACTCTTCAAATTGCCGATATGAGGGGAGTGGGTGAGAGTAGGTGTTAGCGAGTACTTGGAATACTCGAGCACAAAGTGTGGTGCATAACTTAATTTTAAATTTGTTTTATAAATAAACACCCTCAGAAGGAGGGTCTCCGGTGTGTACCTGAAACACCCGCGGGTAGGTATCTTCTTACAATATTTGCACAATTTAAACCATTTCATTGCTCGATTACCTCAAACAAACGATAAATGAACATTTACACAATGTTATGTGGCAAATTTAAAAGGACATATGGGGGTTTCCACATCAAACCAGGTTTGGTTTGAATATTTGAATAATTTTATACCCTCCACCATAGTGTTCCCCCACACTAATTTCGTCATTCTGTTTGTAACTCCTCGAAATATGCGCCTAAGACCCCATAAAAATTGCAAATTTTGTCCATGAACCTTCCACTAAGGAACAGGGGCAAACTTCTCACATAGCAATGAGTGCAGTCCGACTCAAGTTTAAGCTCCATGATAAGCGGCCTCCTTTTTATCCGAGTCCGAACGGCGTGCCGCAGTGCGATACCTCTTTGGAGAGAAGTTTTACATGGCATAGTACCTCACAAATGTTGTCAGCATTAGGAGGGGAAAACCACCGCTGAAAATTTTTTTTTCTGATGGTCTCGCCAGGATTTGAACCCAGGTGTTCAGCGCGATATGCGGACATGCTAACCTCTGTCCTACGGTGGCCTAAGATCCCATAAAGAATATATATTCTTTTATCGTCATGACATTTTAAGTCGATCTAGCCATGCCCGTCCGTCTGTCCGTCTGTCCATCTGTCCGTCCGCCCGTCCGTCTGTCCGTCCGTCCGTCTGTCCGTCTGCCCGTCCCTCCGTCTGTCCGTCTGCCCGTCCGTCCATCTGTCCGTCCGTCCGTCCGTCTGTCCGTCCGTCCGTCTGTCTGTCTGTCCGTCTGTCCGTCCGTTTATCCATCCGTTTATCCGTCCGGTTATCCGTCCGTTTATCCGTCCGTCCGTCCATCTGTCCGTCCGTCCATCTGTCCGTCCGTCCATCCGTCTGTCTGTCTGTCCGTCTGTCTGTCCATCCGTCCGTCTGTCCGTCCGTCTGTCTGTCTGTCGAATTCACGCTAATTTTTCGAAGGAGTAAAGCTAGCCGCTTGATATTTTGCACAAATACTTCTTATTAGTGTAGGTCGGTTGGGATTGTAAATGGGCCATATCGGTCCATGTTTTGATATAAATCATTTGATTCATTGCAAATCATTTTCAGTGAATCATTTTCAGTGAAATCATTTTCAGTGAATCGACAAATTTTGTTCAGCGATGAGGCTCATTTCTGGTTGAATGGCTACGAAAATAAGCAAAATTGCCGCATTTGGAGTGAAGAGCAACCAGAAGCCGTTCAAGAACTGCCCATGCATCCCGAAAAATGCGCTGTTTGGTGTGGTTTGTACGCTGGTGGAATCATTGGACAGTATTTTTTCAAAGATGCTGTTGGACGCAACGTTACGGTGAATGAACACATTTCGAACCGAACACTGATTTTGGTAATAAAATTCAATGATTTGCAAGCGTTGCTGGTTAGTAAGTCTATTCATGATGAAATGTCAAAGCATACTGAGCATCTTTCTCTTTGACACCATGTCTGAAATCCCACGTGATCTGTCAAATACTAATGCATGAAAATCCTAACCTCAAAAAAATCACCCTTTAGCTGCCATATAAACCCATCTGGGATCTTGACTTCTTGAGCCACTAGAGGGCACAATTCTTATCCGATTTGGCTGAAAGTTTGCATGATGTGTTTTATTATGACTTCCACCAACTGTGCTGAGTGTGGTTTAAATTGGTCCATAACCGGGTATAGCTGTCATATAAACCTATCTGGGGTCTTGACTTCTTGAGGGTCTAGAGGGCGCAATTCCTATCCGTTTTGGCTGAAATTTCGCATGACGTGTTTTGTTATGACTTTTAATTACTGTGCAAAATATGGTCTAAATCGGTTGATAACTGGATATAGCTGCCATATAAACCGATCTCTCTATTTTACTTTTTGAGCTCCTTAAGGGCGCAATTCTTACCCGAATTCGCTGAAATTTTGCACAATGACTTCTACTATGGTCTTCAATATTCAAATCAATTATGGTCCGAATCCGAGCATTACTTGATATAGCTCCAATTTTAAAGCAATTCTCTTCTTTTATCCTTTGTTTGCCTAAAAAGAGATATCGGTAAAAGAACTCGACAAATGCGATCTATGGTGAAGGGTATATAAGATTCGGCCCAAGACTACACGTCTTGATTCGGAAACTGCACCGCAGTCAGCCAAAAGGCTGCAGTCACGTGGGCATATAATGCCTTAAAGATCAAGGGCGAGCAATAGTAAGATGGCTGCAAGAACCTTTGTTAATGTCGCTAGGGACAGTTTGGCGACGGCAGTTGTCGACAAAGGAGAAGAACAGGGCTGTCAATGTCAATGTAAGTCAATGGACTGTCAGCAGTATACTCCGATGTCCTTGCGAAATTTCCTGGGTCTCCTCCAGTTTGTGACGATGCAGGCTTGTATCGGGGCCGATACCGACTAATTACCTTCGGGAATGAACGCTCAATTGAAATGTGTCGTTGTGAGCTAAAAAGATTGGTGAAATCTGTCCAGGTGCAGCACTAGATTTAGTGATGAAGGAAGATATTCCTTCTCGATCAATGGCGCATGGTTGGATACCAAGGAATCCCCCATATTATGAATAGATGCTTGGGAGACTAAGGGAATGTAATCCCAATCTTTCAACCACCGACTGGAAGATTGGTAGATTGGATGAGGCTAATGGTGACCGGAGACATGCATTATTCGTACTAAACTCCGGCTGTCTCGCAGACCTCGACAAGTCTGAAGGGGTTGTATCGGATACGGATTCAACAGGTTGAAACTGAAAGTTTATAAATGCGGTGGGGTTGGGGAATCAGGAGACGAGTCAGCAGTTGTTGCTGAATACTTGCATGAGGAACTATCGACCACATCGCTAAAGTTTGGCGGATTGCAGGAGACTGAAAATCCCCCTGCCACAATCGAGACAGGAAGCATCGAAACGTCATCCAGTTGGACTGGGCTCAAGGAGTGCGCCAGCAGGGTAGCACGGTACTCAGAAAGAACTTCGACAGACATATCCCAGGGACTTGTAAAGCGGACGAGCTTGCGAGACTAGGAAATACACGCACATTCCAGGGAAACTGGACTCTGTGGGTATGCAACTAGCGACATGTAAGCAAAGTATTCAGGACCAGGCCCGAAGGATAACGAATGATAGATGGTTACAAAGCGGGGGTTGTGAGCATTCCCAAAACTATGTGGCCTAATTTAGACTTGAAGAGGTATACTGCTTTGCTGTCACTGGCTAGAACTGATGTCTCAGTCACTGTGTCCGTCATGACAGGTCACTGTCTAATCGAAAAACATGCTGACAGACTGAAGGTTGTGAAGACATCGAAGAAAAAGAGACTGTAGAACATTTTCCGAGTGTGTGTCTCGCACCAGCAGTCAGAAGGAGTTATACTGTAGTTTCTCATTTCTTTGAGAACCTGCCTGATTTAGCGGATGTGAGCATTCGCTAGTTTTTGGATTTTTTAAAGCGATCTGGATGGTTCAACGGTAGAAACTAGAAGGCATCTTCCTTCTTCTGTTCCTGTGGTATCACAATGGACGAAAACTTCTAAATGAGTCTAATGGCAGACTGCCACTTTAACATAACTTAACTACACTACTTTAGGAAGGTCTTGAGTTTTTAAATAGCAATCATCACGCATTTCAACATCTTTTTAATGCTTCTCATATCAATATCCAAGAGTGCTTTTTCCTTTGGGATACTTATGAGACCTCAATCTCAGGCTAGAAACCTCTTCAAGACGTCGCGAACAATTATCTTAAAAATATTTTATTAATTAATTTTTATACCCTACACCACTACTGTGGTACTGGGCCACTTTAACCTTACCTAACTACAGAGATAGACCCATTGATAAGTATACCAATCGACTCAGAATCGATTTATGATTTGATTTACCTATGTCCGTCTGTCTGTCTGTTTGTCCGTCTGTCCATGTTAATTTGTGTACAAAGTACTGGTCGTAGTTTTCTTTCAATTGTCTTAAAATTTGGTACAGACATGTTTTTCGGCCTATTGAAATTGGAAAAAATCTGTTCAGATTTGGATATAGCTCCCATATATATGTTCGTCCTATTTTCAGTAATAATGCAACAAAATTCTCACTTGTAAACCGATTCTCTCGAAATTTTGCAGAAAGGATTTTTTTAAGACTCTCGATATTACTGGTGAATTTCATGAAAATCGGCCCAGATTTAGATATAGCTGTCATATAGGTATATCGCCAGATTTTCACCCCAAGAGCCCCTGCAAGCGCATTGTTTGACCAATCTTGCATGCATTATCCCATATTGTCATACATCATAATGTTGAGCGCTGAAATATATGGTAGAATGTTTGTGGGATAAGCAAATATTTTACAAACTCTTCTTGCTTTTATCCTCCTATGCATTTAGACATCCTTGTCTCTGCTGGTATTCCTGTACCTTGAGGCATTACTTGTTTAACAACCATCTTTGCTGTATTTGTTGAACCATACTCACACAGACAGATACTTGTAAGTTATTTTGTAAACATATTTTCAGCACTTTATAAGGCTACTGCATCTTTCTCCTTTGCTGGGTATTTTGTCTTTGAGTACCCTACAACTGCTGAGGTGTCTGTGGTTGCTGATGTGACCACAGACTTGACACTTTTAGGAGCTTGTAAGTATTGAGTCCATATATACATTTGACTTCTGTAAGCGATATGGAGTAGAAGATGAATAAAACAAGTAAAAGCGTGTTAAGTTCGGCCGGGCCGAATCTTATATACTCTCCACTATGGATGGCATTTGTCGAGTTCATTTCCCGGCATCTCTTCTTAGGCAAAACAGGATATAAGAAAAGATTTGCGATATCAAGATATGGTCCGGTTTGGACCACAATTAAATTATATATTGGAGACCTGTGTAAAATGTCAGCCAATTCGAATAAGAATTGCGCCCTTTGGGGGCTCAAGAAGTAAAATAGAGAGATCGATTTATATGGTAGCTGTATCGGGCTATAGACCGATTCAGACCATAATAAACACGTATGTTGATGGTCATGAGAGAATCCGTCGTACAAAATTTCAGGCAAATCGGATAATAATTGCGACCTCTAGAGGCTCAAGAAGTCAAAATCCCAGATCGGTTTATATGGCAGCTATATCAGGTTATGAACCGATTTAAAGCATACTTAGCACAGCTGTAAGAAGTAATAAAAAAACACAAAAAAAACCGTTGTTTGAACCGTAAGAAGGAACGAACGTTTTATTATTTCCTTCCGTAAGAATATTCTCTATCGTGCAATAGGTGGTTAGCTTCGGAGAATGGCCAAGTTGCCCAAGTACAGCTATGATAGTGTTATCTAGGGTTGCCCAAAAAGTAATTGCGGATTTTTTCAAAAGAAAGTAAATGCATTTTTAATAAAACTTAGAATTAACTTTAATCAAATATATAATTGCCATTTTGTTCGATAACCTTTTCCCATCTTTCTGGCAAATTTAGTATTCCACGCTCATAGAACTTCTGGCCTTTATCTGCAAAAAACTGAACCAAGTGCGATTTTATAGCCTCATCATTGCAGAAAGTTTTATCATTTAAGGAGTTCTGCAAAGATCGAAATAAATGGTTGTCTGATGGTGCAAGGTCAGGGCTATATGGTGGATGCATCAAAAGTTCCCAGCCAAGCTCACTCAGTTTTTGGCGAGTGACCAAAGATGTGTGCGGTCTAGCGTTGTCCTGGTGGAATATGACACCTTTACGATTGGCCAATTCTGGTCGCTTCTCCTTGATGGCTGTATTCAATTTGTCCAATTGTTGACAGTAAACATCCGAATTAATCGTTTGGTTCCTTGGAAGCAGCTCAAAATATACCACACCCTTCCAATCCCACCAAACAGACAGCATAACCTTCTTTTGGTGGATATCAGCCTTTGAAGTGGTTTGAGCTGGTTCAGCATGCTTGGACCATGATCGTTTTCGACTAACGTTGTTGTAAACAATCCATTTTCCATCTCCAGTTATGATTCGTTTCAAAAACGGATCGAATTCATTGCGTTTAAGGTGCATATCACAAGCGTTGATTCGGTTTGTTAAATGAATTTCTTTCAATACATGTGGTACCCAAATATCAAGCTTTTTCACCAGTCCAAGACTTTTTATGTGATAATGAACGGTTGATTTTGGTATATTTAACTTCTCTCCTATCTCACGCTCAGCTACATGACGATCACATTCGATTAATGCTTTGATTTGGTCATCATCAACTTCATTTGGCCGACCTGAACGTGGCTCATCTTTAAGTGAAAAATCTCCAGAACGGAATTTGCGAAACCAATTTTGACTCTGTCTTCCTTTTAAGGCTTTATCACCATACACATCTCGTAACATTTTAGCAACCTGCTCCGCGTTTTTTCCTTTACAGAAATAATAAAGTAAAATATGACGAAAATGCTCCTTTGTGGGCTCCATATTAAAATTGACGCCAATCAAACAAATGTAAACAAAATTTCGCGCACTTTTTTCTAAAGCAAGCTAAAAGTAACAGCTGATAACTGGCAGAAGAAAGAATGCAATTACAGAGTCACAAGCCGTTGAAAAAATTTGTCAACGCCGACTATATGAAAAATCCGCAATTACTTTTTGGGCAACCAATATAAGGCAGTTGGTGATCTTTGTTTGTTTCCTGTGGAGCGGCAGATCTAGAAGCTGGGAGAAGGCTTAGATCTCACCATTTCAAAAAAGAATAAATAAATGCGAGTTTCATGGGTTCAAGACCATTAATCGGGACAAGCTGATGTCATAATTTAGAGCTATTATAATATAGCAGCTATGTTCAAAAATGTTGCGATTTGGCCAGCTCAGATGCTACTTTGTAAAATTTCCAGTGATAAATGAAAAATATCTACAACTTAAAGTCAACCTTACCTTGTGGCTCACATTTTAAGTCCTTGCACCACATTTTGTCGTATCCTGGCGGTCATTGAAGCTTGTCTGAGTCATACAAGTTTCATCGCCATGAAAAATATTTGCATATTTATTTTAATACTGCTAGATTTTTTCCAGGGAATTTTTAAAACACCTGAACACAACAAAAGTCTTCTTATGCTGGTACTTGAAAAATGTTTGCATACATTTTTTACAAACGAAATGTCATTGTTACAACCTGGTAACATTATGTTAGTTGAAAGGTTAAAATTTATTTTTTTTTTAAATCAAAATGTTTTCATGTCCATCCTCCCTGTTGTCTGTTGTAATCACACCAAAACCTATTAAGGTATTGAGCTAAATTTTGCACAGATCCGTATTTCTTTAATACACAAGCTAAGTTCACGAATAAGCAAAATCGGAATATATTTGGATATAGCTGTCATACCTGAGTTTGGTATCCCTGCAAAATTAATAAGACTCTGCAGAATGACACTTACTGATACGCGTTCCTCAATAAGAATAGGAAAGAATCTCTCCGAACCATTTTATACCAAACAAGGTTTCTAACAAGGAGACAGCCTATCGTGTGATCTCTTTAATATACTGCTGGAGGAGATTATACGAGATGCAGATGTGAATAGATATGGCACACTAATCACAAGAGAACACATGCTACTCGCCTATGCCGACGACATTGATATCATAGGTCGATCACCGGAAGTAGTAACTGCAGCCTTTGAAAGAATCGAAAGAGAGTCAGTGAAAATGGGTCTGGCAGTAAATGGAGATAAGACGAAATGGGTGGTTTCAACTCCGAAAAAGTCTTGCACAACCGAGCATATAAAGAAAATGGGGAAAGTTGGGAACCACAACTTTGAGACAGTCAGTAATTTTATCTACCTCGGCACCGCCGTAACCGAAACAAATGACACCGGTTTTGAGATAAAGCGAAGAATAATACTGGCAAGCAGATGCTTCTTTTGGGTTAAGTAAGCAGTTTAGAATCAAGGCCACCTCTCGACAGACGAAGACTACACTATACAAGACACTGATACTACCCGTGCTGTTATATGGTTCTGAAGCATGGGTAGTTGTGAAAGCAGATGAAGCAGTGGTTGAAGTATTTGAGAGAAAGATTCTTCGTAATATATATGGACCAGTTTGCATTAATGGAGAATATAGGCGACTTATGAACCACGAGCTGTATGACGACGATAGCATAGTTACACGCATCAAAATGCAATGGCTGCGTTGGCGAGGAGGAGGAGGAGACGAGAAGTCTTTTGAAGGCAAACACCAAACCGGGAAGACCAAAAGCCCGATGGAAAGATCAAGTCGAAACTTGGTGTTAGAGATTTGAGAATGAGCGCAAAAGATCGAGGCGATAGGAACTCTATTTTACGTTCGGCTAGTGGAACAAATATTCTGTCATAGCCAATTAAAGTAAAGTAGGTGTGGTATCAGTGGTATTGATAGTAAAGCAACACCGTAAATTAATACCAAAACAATACCGTATGATATTTATAGTGATTTACATCATTCATACCATACTCTATTGTTTTGGTATTACTTTACCGTTGGTATCAATTTTTCGTTCGGTGTACAAACTGGAGGAGGCGCGGGCAATTCCGCAAGGACATCGCAGTATACCCATGACAGTCAGTTGACGATCCCACTCCAATTGTCCTTAGGTATGCAGCCTTTTAGAGAAGTACGCGAAAATAAAGATGAAGCAAGAAGACGACTTTTTGAGAAATGGCAACAAGTATAGAAACCCTGCACTAATGGCAGGTAAACTTACAACCTCATCCTCTATATACAGACATGGAGAACTACACTTCTACCTAACGCAAGCCTTTAGTGGCCATAGAAACTTTGGAGCATATCTCCATATATTCTAAATAAAGGGCACACCAACGTGTGGACTTTGTCATGAAGACGAAGACAACGTAGAACATACTCTTCTCACTTGTAGTCACTGGGAGAACAAAGGGCTAGCAATCAACGTATGCACGCAGGATGTAATGAGCTTGAAAGAAATAATAAACAAAACGATGGAGCCAAATGAGAAAAGGATCAAATTCGGTGCTGTGTGGGACCACTATTGATAATGCGCTATCATTACGTCCATCTAAAAAAAAAAATCTGCCCAGTTCTTCTTTCTTGCGACATTAGCAAAGGTTCTTGGACCCCTATTTCTATTGTTCGCCTTAGATCTTTTAGGGGATGGAATGCCCTCCAGCTGACAGCAGTCTTTTAGGTGACTGCTGCGCCGTTTCGAAAATCTACGCATGTAGCTTTTGGATAGCCTGTGCAGCTAACCTCAATGCCCAATTCAGGGAGCCTTCATCCTTATCGTTGAGAGTTTTAGGATCATTCACACCAAGCCTCTCAAAAAACCTGAGAGCAATGCTCCTTTTATTATGGCAGTGTGGACGATTTCTCTTTAGATGCTTCACTAGCTGCCTCAGTACCTCAAAAGGTACTTTGGAGTTCCGTGCTTCCCCGCTGGCGAACACCTTGAGCTAACCAAATGATCGCCCCAAACAGAGATTGTCGCGTCCATTCTCTTCGCCATGCCTTCCTGTTTTGATCGTTTGATCCTTTTATTAAAAGTTCTTAAAGAGCGGTTGGTTTTGCGCCTTGGTAGCCGAGTTGGTAGAGTGCTCGGTTTGCCAGTGCAAGAGTCGTGGGTTCGATTCCCAACAGAGGCCTTGGTCTGTCGCTACTTTGGTATCACAGTGGATTAAAAATTGTCTAAGTGGGTCTGACCTAACCTAACCATGCCAGAGAAGGCCGATGGCCTAGGCAAAATTCACCTGTTCTGGAAGCCGGGCCTCAGACATATCCCTGGGAATTGTAAAGCGGACGAGCTTGCCAGGGACATTCCGGGGAAACTTAAACCTGTGGGTATGTCTCTAGCGACAAGTTAGCTAAGTTTTCAGGACCAGGACCAGGCCCAATGGACAACGAATGATAGATGATCACAAAAAGGGGGTTGTGAGCATTCCAAAACTATGTGGCCTAATATAGACTTGAAGAGGTCTACTGCATTGCTGTCATTGGCTAGAACAGATGTCTCAGTCAATGTGTCCATCATGACAGGTCACTGTCTAATCGGAAACATGCTGACAGACTGAAGGTTGCCAGCAAGGACTTTTGCAGAAGCTGTGAGAACATCGAAGAAGAAAAGTCTATAGAACATCTTCTGGTGTGTGTCCCGCACTAGCAGTAAGAAGGAGTTTCACTTTGGGTTCTCATTTCTTTGAGAGCCTATCTGGTTTAGCTGAGCGGATTCGCAAGTTGTTGGGCTTTTTAAAGCGATCTGGATGGTTCAAAGGCATCTTCCTTCTTCCTGTGGTATCACAATGGACGAAAATGTCTAAGTGAATCTGATGTCAGACTGCCACTTAAACGTAACCTTACCTAACCTAGCAAGGTTGTCCACCAGACTACAAAACAATATTTTTTATATAAATTGGCTAAAAACAGTATGCGGTTAGTACATGAGTCAATGTTTAAAAGCCTAACAATTCTTAGTGGCTCTCTTTTACTTAATAAGCTTTGACAAGAATGTCTCAAACGTGCTGGGAGGCATACTTAACCTCATTTGCCAAGTTGACATAATTGGAGACCATTTTGGTCATATGGAAAACCTATTTTGATCGTTCTCTATTTTCATAAGCTGCACAAGTGCAGCCACAGCCCTCTAATAGTTCCTAAATTCGAATCTTTTAATACCCTCCACCATAAGATGGGGGTATACTAATTTCGTCATTCTGTTTGTAACTACTCGAAATATTCGTCTGAGACCCCATAAAGTATATATATTCTTGATCGTCATGTCATTTTAAGTCGATCTAGCCATGTCCGTCCGTCCGCCCGTCTGTCTGTCGAAAGCACGCTAACTTCCGAAGGAGTAAAGCTAGCCGCTTGAAATTTTGCACAAATACTTTCTATTAGTGTAGGTCGGTTGGGATTGTAAATGGGCCATATCAGGCCATGTTTTGATATAGCTGCCATATAAACCGATCTTGGATCTTGACTTCTTGAGCCTCTGGAGGGCGCAATTCTTATAAAATTTGACTGAAATTTTGCACATAGTGTTTTAGTATCACTTCTAACAACTGTGCTGAGAATGGTTTAAATCGGTCCATAACCTGGTGTAGCTGTCATATAAACTGATCTTGGGTCTTGACTTCTTGAGCCTCTAGAGTGGGCAATTCTTATCCGATTAGAATGAAATTTTGCACTACGTGTTTTGTTATGATATCCAATAACTGTGCCAAGTATAGTTCAAATCGGTCCATAACCTGATATAGCTGCCATATAAACCGATCTTGGGTCTTGACTTCCAGAGCCTCTAGAGAGCGCAAATCTTATCCGATTGGAATGAAATTTTGCACGACGTGTTTTGTTATGATATCCAATAACTGTGCTAAGTATGACTCAAATGGGTTCATAACCTGATATAGCTGCCATATAAACCGATCTGGGATCTTGATTTCTTGAGCCTCTAGAGGTCGCAATTATTATCCGATTTGCCTGAAATTTTGTACAACGGATCCTCTCATGACCATCAACATACGTGTTTATTATGGTCTGAATCGGTCTATAGCCCGATACAGCTCCCATATAAATCGATCTCTCTATTTTACTTCTTGAGCCCCCAAAGGGCGCAATTCTTATTCGAATTGGCTGATATTTTACACAGGTCTCCAACATATAATTTAATTGTGGTCTTATCCGGATCATATCTTGATATCGCTCTAATAGCAGAGCAAAACCTTTCTTATATCATTTCTTTGCCTAGGAAGAGATGCCGGGAAAAGAACTCAACAAATGCGCTCCATGGTGGAGGGTATATAAGATTCGGCCCGTCCGAACTTAGCACGCTTTTACTTGTTATAGCTTCCACCATAGGATAGGGGTATACTAATTTCGTCATTCTGTTTGTAACACCTCGAAATATGCTTCTGAGACCCCATAAAGTTTATATATTCTTGATCGTCATGTCATTTTAAGTCGATCTAGCCATGTCCGTCCGTTTATCCGTTCATCTGTCTGTCGAAAGCACTTTTCGAAGGAGTAAAGCTAGCCGCTTGAAATTTTGCACAAATATTTTTTATTATTGTAGGTCGGTTGGGAATGTAAATAGGCCATATCGGTCCATGTTTTGATATAGCTGCCATATAAACCGATTTTGGATCTTGACTCCTTGAGCCGCTAGAGGGCGCAATTCTCATCGGATTTGGCTGAAATTCTGTATGAGATGTTTTGTTATGACTTCCTACAACTGTGCTTAGTATGGCGCAAATCGGTACATAACCTGATATATCTGCTGTATAAACCGATCTGGAATCTTGACTTCTTGAGCACAATTCTCATTCGATTTGGCAGAAATTTTGTACAACGGCTTCTCTCATGACCTTCAACATACATGTCTTATATGGTCTTAATCGATCAATAGCTAGATACAGCTCCCATATAAACCTATCTCCCGATTTGGCATGCTTCTTGAGCCCCTACAAGGCACTATTCTTATCCGAATGAACTGAAATATTACACAATAACTTCTACAGTGTTCAGCATTCATTTAGGGTCCGAATCGGACTATAACTTGTTTGTATTTAAAAGAAAGACCAATGTTACCAAAAATTGTTGTATGCGTGTGGACATTTGACAGACGGAGAATTTTAAATTTTGTTTCTTATTAAAAGATGAAGGTTATACAAATGCTTCTGCCTTTGTAGAATCAATAGCAGCGACAATGTGAATGTATTATACCAAACATTTACATCGTCATTGCCAACATAGATTATACTCATCGTAGGTTATTTGCTCAAAATAAACGTATTTTTATCCGCAGAATTTTTTGCACAGGATTTAGTTCCCTTTAAGGGTGCACCACCAAATCCATCGAGCTTTGACAAATTTTCCAACAAAATATCGGCAGATAAAGCGTTAACAAGTCTGAAGATATTTTCCCAGTAGAATTCCTTCACTTCACACATTCAATGAAAAACCGCACGCACTTAAGCCACACTTACACACACGCTTACAATGTTTGTTGACACATGCTCCACAAAGGTTTGAGTTGGTGGTCCTAATAGGGAATCTTTAAATTTCCATCATACTACATGGGGAGATACAAAAAAAAAGGAAAGCTGGGAAAAAACCAGCGGAAGATATTTATCGTAATTTTTTGCTACCGCAAAGTGAACGCAAACTTCATTATATTTACGCTTCATGCTCCATGTTACCTCGTGGCTTATGTACACACATACGAATGTGAGTGTGTGTGTGTGTGTCTGTTTGTGCATATATGGAACGATTTTTTCACATACAATATGAGAAAATGTTCCACTATAAATCAGGGTTGTGTGATAAATTGGACGCATTTTAACTGTGAGAAACGCATTTCATATCATGTAAAATGATGAAATCGTAACGAATGGGAAAGATTTAATAATACTGCAGCATAGTTTGTTCTTTATTAAAAGAAGGAAATCATCATGGTGATCAGCATTTCAATGTGAAAATGTTTAAGTTCGTAATCGGATGACCAGTACTTGTGCTGTGCTTTCAAGAATTCAAATCGTGAGATCGGTTCCTAGATCAGCCTCATTAGAAAGCTCCCATTTCTAGTGTGAGTATTATCGCGATATTCTACGCTTATTCTAAAGTCTCCGACAGCAAGTTTCGACGTGTCTCCCACCACTTGATCTTTCCATCGGGCTTTCGCTCGTCCCGGTTTGAATGTACCACCGTGATTGCCTTCAAAAAACTTATTCGCTGGAGATTCTGACAACATGACCTGGCCAACGCAACCTATCTATTTTGATACGTGTAACTATACTATTGTCGTCCTACAGCTCGTGATTCATACTACGTCTATATATTCCAAAATTTGAAGAATAATCTTTCTCTCAAACTTTACAAGCACTGCCTCGTCAGCTTTCACAAGTACACAGGCCTCGGAACCATATAACAACACGGATAGTATCAGTGTCTTGTATAACGTAATCTTCGTCTGTCGAGAGTTGGCTTTGTTTCTAAGCTGCTTAACTGAAAGATACCGGGCGCGTCCGCAGGTTGCGGATGGTGGAAAGCTTCGTTTCTATGAGGAGTAGCTGCAAATGCGGCAGTGGGCAGTCAGCGATTTTCGAGAGGAGAGTCTTATAATAATACGGGTAGTATCAGTGTCTTGTATAGTGTAATCTTCGTCTGTCGAGAGGTGGCCTTGTTTCAAAACTGCTAACTTAATCCAAAGTAACATCTGTTTGCCAGTATTATTCTTTGCTTTATTTCAAAACTGGAGTCATTTGTTTCGCTTACGGCGGTGCAGAGGTAGATAAAGTTGCTGACCATCTCAAAGTTTCAGTTCCCAACTTTCTCCATTTCTTTATCTGATAGGTTGTGCAATGCGTTTTGGGAGTAGAAACCATCCGTTTCGTCTTTTCTCTATTTGCTGCCAGACCCATTTTCACTGACTCTCTTTCGATTCTTTCAAAGGCTTTAGTTGCTACTTCCGGTAACCAACCTATGATGTTGTTGCCGCGGCATAGGCGAGTAGCAAGTGTTGTCTTATCTCCGTTTATTGCCAGACCCATTTTCACTGACTGATTTTCGATTCTTTCAAAGGCCGCAGTTGCTACTTCCGGTGACAAACCCATGATATCGATGTCGTTGTCATAGGCGAGCAGAATGTGTTGTCTTGTGAGTAGAGTGCCACATCTATTCACATCTGCATCTGGTATAATTTTCTCCAGCAGGATATTAAAGAGATCACATCATAGGCTGTCTCTTTGTCTGACACCTCGTTTGGTATTGAATGGATCGGAGAGAGTCTTTCCTATTCTTACTGAGGAACTTGTATTAACAAGTATTGTTGTTATCCTGTAGGTGAGTAAGCTAGTTCCGGTCCAAAGGACCGATCGCAGCGGGAAAAATGTAGCCATTGGTTATTTAAAGGCGCTAATAGCTCGCCTTGTCATATCGATCATCATAGGCACTCAGTATTTGTGCAAGAGCTGGTGCCGCCCGGCCTCTCACTGAGACTCTCAACGGCAGTCGCGGAAAATCAGCGGTATCGAACGCTGATTGCCCGCGACTGCCGTTGCAACTACTCCGTATGGAGCATTCCACTATACGCAACCTGTGGATGCGCCTGGTAGCTCGCAGCTAAGCTCATCGTGACAGCAATGAACATCATGCAGATCACACCTCACTGTTCCAGCCTGCGTGGAGCTCGCAGCTATCCCGTACCGGGATTAAGTGTCATCCTGCAGAGTCTTATTAATGTTGCAGGGATACCAAACTCAGACATAGCTTGAAATACCTTTGAATGTATAGGGGTATCAAAAGCGTCTTTGTAGTCAACATAGAGATGGTAGGAGTTGATTTGTCCTTCTCGAGTCTTTTCCAGGTTTTAGGGGCAGTGTGAATATCTGGTCCAAGGTGGATTTACCAGGTCTAAAGCCGCATTGATAGGGCCCAATTATCTCATTGACTTTAGGTTTTAATCTTTCACACAGTACGCTCGAAAGTATCTTGTATGCGATGGGGAGGAGACTTATTCCTCTGTAGTTGGCACATTCCGTCTTGTTTCCTTTCTTGTGTACGGGACATAGTATGCTGAGGTTCCAATCATCGGGTATGCGTTCTTCTAGCCAGATTGCGCAGATAAGCTGATCCATACGCCTAATTAGCGTGTCGCCTCCGGTCTTAAATAGATCAGCGGGTAACCTGTCGGCTCCTGCTGCCTTGTTGTTCTTAAGTCGGGTCACTGCTGCACGGAACTCATTCTGACTAGGAGGTAAACATTCTTTACCATAATCAGGGGTTGGTTCTGTGGTAGCCTCTTCGCCGCCAACGTCAGACACTAGCAGTTGGGTAAAATGTTCTTTCCATATCCTCAGCATGTTATCTGTGTCAGTTACCAGATTTCTTTCTTTGTCCCTGCAGGATGATGTGCCTGCACCAAAGCCATCGGTTTGATGTTTAATTATTTGGTAGAATTTCCGGACTTCATTCTGACTCCTGTACATCCCAATTCGCTCACACTAACGTCTTTCCATTTTCTTTTTTCTTTCTGCGAAATAGACGTTTCTTCTCTCTCCATTTCTCCCTATACCTCTCCTTCATCTGGCGCGTTGCTACTGACTGCAGGGTTGGTCTATATGCCGCATTCTTGGCTTCAGTAGCATCTCGACACTCTTGGTCGTACCATGGGTTTCTTGGGGGAGGCTTCTGGTACCCAAGTATGGATTTCGCGGCATTTTCCATAGAGGGGGCAATGGTTGCCACTGCGCCTTTTATCATCGGAACAAGGAGTGGTTTCATCAAGCAGTTAGGTCAGTCGGGTGGATTAAGCCGTTGCCATCTCTTGTGTTTGCAGCTTTTCAATGTCCAGCTTCCGTGCAGTGTCAGATCGTACTTTTCTCGCCATGTTGAAACGGGTGCGAACCTTTGCTTCAACAAGGTAATGGTCCGAATCTATATACGCTCCACGGATCGATCGTACATCTAACACGCTGGATGAACACCTTCCAACTATCATAATGTGATCAATTTGGTTCATCGTGTTTTGATCGGGTTACAGCCATGTGGCTTTGTGAATATTTTTATGTTGAAATCTGGTGCTACTTAGTACCAATTTTTTTTCGAAAATGAATATACCCCCATCCTTCGGTGGTGGGTATAAAAATACATAAAATTCAGAAAAATACATGAAATTTTTGTTTGAATCGATAGTACTGTCCATATAATTTAATGTAAACATGCAAATTTTGCCCATGAACATTCCACTAAGAAACAGGGACAAATTTCTCACATATCAGTGAGTACAATCCGATTCAAGTTTAAGCTCAATGATAATGGGCCTACTTTTTATAGCCGAGTCTGAAAGGCGTAGCGCAGTGCGACACCTTTTTGGAGAGAAGTTCTATATGGCATAGTACCTCACAAATGTTGCCAGCATTAGGAGGGGAAAACCACCGCTGAAATTTTTTTTCTGATGGTCTCGCCAGGATTCGAACCCAAGCGTTCAGCTTCATAGGACAGGCGTTCAGCTTGACAGACATGCTAACCTCTGCGTTATGGCCTTCAATGTTTAATGTTTGAAGATTATTTCATGCAAATATAGACTGCGCCTCAGATGATCCATCCGCTTAGTTTAATTTTGGCATGCTTTTTCCAACATTTCGGCCGGTATCTCACGAATAAATGCTTCAATGTTGTCTTCAAATGCGTCAATTGAAGCGGGCTTGTGTGTATAGACATAAGCTTTAACATAGCCCCACAAAAACTAGACTAAAGGCCTCAAATCGCACGATCTCGGCAGTCAATAAACCGAACTCGCTTCTCGATGAGTCCATTGTAACGAGTGCTGTGTGGCACGTGACACCGTCTTGTTGAAACCACATGTCATCTAAGTCAAGCTCTTGCATTTAGGGACAAATAAAGTTTGATATCATCTCACGATAGCGCTCATCATTCACAGTTACTTTACGATTCGCATCATCTTTGCAGAAGTACGGTCCAATGATGTGACCAGGGCAAAATTTACAATTTGCAATTTTCTCATTTAAATCTTCCAGAATGATATTAATATTTCGGGCGGGACAGCGGCCAAATTCTCTTTCTAATCTCTCATAGACAATATCCTTGATCTGTTCGTCCTTGTCTTCATCGTCGGCGCATGGGCGCAAATAAGGGTGATGTTGAAGAATTTTTGGTAGAATTTCTGGCCTCTCATCGACCGGAGTAAACCTGGAGACAAGGTGTTTCATTCTCCGATTAAACATAAATCTAAATCAAAATTCATGACTCGTCTCATGGCGACTATAATGCAGGGCGTCACTACTCGGTGTTGTTGTGGAGCCCTACCCGAGCCATCGCACTCCCAGTATGGCAGTAATGTCTGCCTTTAACTTCTATATATCCGCCTGTGCATACACTGCACCTTTTCTATAAAGAGCGCAGACATTCCAGGTGCAGATACGCAACTCATGGTCCTTTAAATATTTGCAGGAGCCTCCAACATGGGAGATTCGTTTTATTATACCCACCACCGATTGATGGGGGTATATTCATTTTGTCATTCCATTTGCAACACATCAATATATCCATTTCCGACCCTATAAAGTATATAAATTCATGATCAGCGTAAAAATCTAAGACCATCTGGACATGTCCGTCCGTCTGTCTGTTTAAATCATGCTACAGTCTTTAAAAATAGAGATATTGAGCTGAAGCTTTGCACAGATTCTCTATTTGTTCATAAGCAGGTTAAGTTCGAAAATGGGCTATATTGGACTATATCTCGATATAGCCCCCATATAGACCGATACGCCCATTTAGGGTCTTGGGCCCGTAAAAGCCACATTGAATATCCGATTTTGCTGAAATTTGGGACAGTAAATTTAGTTAGTCCCTCTGAGATCCTTCGTCAATTTGGCTCAGATCGGTGCTGATTTGGATATAGCTGCCATATAGACTGATCCTCCGATTTAAGGTCTTAGGCCCATAAAAGCCACATTAATTATCCGATTTAGCTGAAAATTTGAACGGCGAGTTAAAAGAAGCCCCTCGATATCTGTCGGCAATTTGGCTCATATAGGTCCAGATTTGGATATAGCTGCCACATAGACCAATCCTCCGATTTAAGGTCTTAGGCCCATAAACGCCACATTTATTTTCCGATTTTGCTGAAATTTGGGACAGTGAGTTATGTTAGGCCCTTCGACATCCTTCGTCAATTGGGCCCAGATCGGCTATAGCTGCCATATAGACCGATCCTCCGATTTAGGGTCTAAGGCCCATAAAAGCCATATTTATTATCCGATTTTGATGAAATTTGAGACAGTGAGTTATGTTAAGCTCTTCGACATTCTTCTTCAATTTTGCTCAGGTTGGGCCAAATTTGGATATAGCTGCCATATAGACCGATCTCTCGATTTAAGGTTTTGGGGCCATAAAAGGCTCATTTATTGTCCGATTTCGCCGAAATTTGGGACAGTGAGTTTTGTTAGGCTCTCTAACATTTATCTGAAACTTGACCCAAATCGGTCCAGATTTGGATGTAGCTGCCATATTGGCCGATATCTCGATTTAAAGTTAAGGCGTATTTATAATGTTAGGCTTTTCGACATCCGTGTCGTATATGGTTCAGATCGGTTTATTTTTAGATATAGCTACTAAAAAGACCAATATATTGTTATACGCAATCCTGTCCCAAAATCGGAACATATTTCGATATAGCTGCTATGGGCCACAAGGTATGAATTTTTCACCGGATTTTGACGAAAGGTGATTTACATATATACCCGAGGTGGTGGGTATCGATATTTCGGCCCGGCTGAACTTAACCCCGCCCAAACTTAACGCCTTTTTACTTGTTATCGTTCTATAGGTGAACTTGGGGCACATTGTACCTCACTACCTTTAACGGATGTTAAAGGTAGCTATCCAAGTAAGCCTGCGATGAGGTTTGTGTTCACATTTGAGATGAAAGAAGACTAAGATAAGCCTGGGTTTTGCCAAGTCAATACCAAACAGAACCGTTGCTTGGTTTCCAACATCCCGAAGTCACCCGATTTTAGACTGCCACTATAACATAATGATAATAAAGGGTGATTTTTTTGAGGTTAGGATTTTCATGCATTAGTATTTGACAGATCACGTGGGATTTCAGACATGGTGTCAAAGAGAAAGATGCTCAGTATGCTTTGACATTTCATCATGAATAGACTTACTAACGAGCAACGCTTGCAAATCATTGAATTTTATTACCAAAATCAGTGTTCGGTTCGAAATGTGTTCAAATTTTGACAAATTTTGTTCAGCGATGAGGCTCATTTCTGGTTGAATGGCTACGTAAATAAGCAAAATTGCCGCATTTGGAGTGAAGAGCAACCAGAAGCCGTTCAAGAACTGCCCATGCATCCCGAAAAATGCACTGTTTGGTGTGGTTTGTACGCTGGTGGAATCATTGGACCGTATTTTTTCAAAGATGCTGTTGGACGCAACGTTACGGTGAATTAACACATTTCGAACCGAACACTGATTTTGGTAATAAAATTCAATGATTTGCAAGCGTTGCTCGTTAGTAAGTCTATTCATGATGAAATGTCAAAGCATACTGAGCATCTTTCTCTTTGACACCATGTCTGAAATCCCACGTGATCTGTCAAATACTAATGCATGAAAATCCTAACCTCAAAAAAATCACCCTTTATGATATGTTATAATCCAGTACATCCCAACTTCTGTCACCAAAATCCTATGAAAGACAGACAAGCGGACGCAAAGATGTCGCTTATTCGTCATAAATTTTTATTGTAAACCTTTTTCCCCCACCATATTAGAGGACCCTCGTAGTTATGCTTACATTCTATTTACCAAGCATACAACACTCTAAAGTGTGTAAAGTTTTTTTTTTTTTTTTGTGAATTAAGTTTGTTTTCCTATGTGTGCACTCTAACCAAATCGTATTTGTTGTAATTTTAAACATCAGTAAAATTCTAAGTGGTTACAATCCATGCATCCCTTTTTTCCTCATGGCATTTGGAGAATTTCGGCTCCTCATTTTCTTTATTTTATTAAATTTTTCTTTTCAAATCTTTCCAAGCACACTCTTGCGGTTTTTGGTGGTTATAAATAAATTATTACAAATTGCTTTGTTTAGCATTTTGAGGCCTAAGTACACACAGTTTTTTAACAAATGGTTTTTAACGATAATTTGATAAGAAGCCACTGGGTAATACATTTCAGTATCAAAAGCTAAATTGGCTTAGGGTTAGACATGTCAGAAGGCCAAAAAGGCAAGTGAATAGTGCACGCTTGGCGGTGGAAAGTTAAGAAGTCTAACCGAAAAAAAATTTGGAGGCATATTTGTTATGTATCCAAAGTATACCATTATGGATACTGAAGCGAGTCGATGTAGTTTTACACAGGATGATTCACAAAAATTGTATTAAAAATCTTCCAAAAAAAAACTTCCTTTTAATTAGAAAACCACTTAAAAACTCATAATTTTACCGCCGAAGGACTGCTTGGTCTCAGAAAGGGTTGACATCCAATGGGGGATTTGTGAGAAAAGTGATAAATGCAACAAGTGAAAGCGTGCTAAGTTCGGCCGGGCCGAATCTTGTATACCCTCCACCATAGATCGCATTTGTCAAGTTCTGTTCCCGATATCTCTTTTTAGGCAAACAAATGATAAAAGAAAAAAATTGCTATAATATTGGAGCTATATCAAGTTATGGTCTGATTCGGACCATAATTGAATTGAATGTCGAAGACCATAGTAGTTGTAGACGTCGTTGTGTAAAATTTCAGCCAATTTGAGTAAGAAGTTAAATAGAGAGATCCGTTATGTGGGAGCTGTATCAAACTATAGACCGATTCAGACCATAGTTAACACGTATGTTGAAGGTCTTTGGAGAGGCGGTTGTACAAAATTTCAGCCAAATCTAATAATAATTACGTCCTTTAGGTGCTCAAACTTCAAGTTCCGAGTTCGGTTTATATGGCTGCTATATCAGGTTATAGACCGATTTGAACCATATTTAACATATTTAACGGAAGTCATAGTAAAACACTTCCTGCAAAATTTCAGTCAAATCGGATGAAAATTGCGCCCTCTAGTGGATCAAGAAATCAAGATCCCAGATCGGTTTATATGGCAGCTATATCAAATAATAGACCAATTTGAACCATAATTGGCACAGTTGTTGAAAGTCATAACGAAACACTTCATGCCGAATTTCAGCAAAATCGGTTAGGAACCGCGCTCTCTAGAGTCTCAAGAAGTCCAGATCCAAGATAAGTTTATGGACATGGACCGATATGGCCTATTTACAATCCCAACCGACCTACACTTATAAGAAGTATTGGTGTAAAATTTCAATCAGCTAGCTTTACTCGTTCGAAAGTTAGCGTGCTTTCGACAGACAGACGGTCGGACAGAATGACGGACTTGGCTAGATCGTCATAAAATGTCATGACGATCAAGAATATATATACTTTATGGGGTCTTAGACGATTATTTGGAGGAGTTACAAACAGAATGGCGAAATAAGTATACCTCCATCCTATGCTGGAGGGTATAAAAATGCGACCTCTATGTTGATTAGAAAACACGGAAATACAGACGGATTCGCAGCCAGACGAACATGGCTAGATCGAACTAGCTGCTATATAGACCGTTCTCCCGACTCAAGGTCTTAGGCCCATTAAAGGTGCATTTATTGTCCGAGTTTGCTGAAGTTAGGGACAGTGAGTTAAATTAAAATCCTCGTCATACTTCTGCAATACGGCACAGATCGGTTCAGATTTGGATATAGCTGCCATAAAGACCGATCTTTCGAGTTAAGTTTTTGGGCCTATAAAAGGCGCATTTATTGTCCGACGTCGCCGAAATTTGGGACAGTGGGTTGTGTTAGGCCCTTCGACATCCTTCTTCAATCTGGCTCAGATCGATCCAGATTTGGATATAGCTGCCATATAGACCGATCTCTCGATTTAAGGTTTTGGGCCCATAAAAGGCGCATTTATTGTCCGATGTCGCCGAAATTTGGGACAGGGAGTTGAGTTAGGCCAGTCGACATCCTTCTTCAGTTTGGCTCAGATTGGTCCAGATTTGAATATAGCTGCCATATAGACCGATCTCTCGATTTAAGGTTTTGGGCCCATAAAAGGCGCATTTATTGTCCGATTTCGCTGAAACTTGGAACAGTGAGTTGTGTTAGGCTCTTCGAAATTTTTCTGCAACTTGGTTCAAATCTGTTTAGATTTGGATATACCTGCCATATAGACCGATATCTCGATTTAAAGTCGTGACCCCATACAAGGCGCATTTATAATCCGATTTCACTGAAATTTGACACAGTGACTTATGTTAGGCTTTTCGACATCCGTATCGTATATGGTTCAGATCGGTTAATTTTTAGATATAGCTACTAAAAAGACCAATATTTTGTTATACACAATTGAATAATGACTTGAATTTATAAGTATTTGGTCCAAATCGGAACATATTTCGATATAACTGCTATGGGGCATAAGGTATGCATTTTTCACCATATTTTGACGAGAGTGGTTTACGAATATACCCGAGGTGGTGGGTTTCCAAAGTTCGGCTCGGCCGAACTTTACGCCTTTTTACTTTTTTTGAAAAACTTTCCTGTATCTCTTAAAAGGTCATATACATATTTTCCCTTAAGCATTCCATTAAGGAACAGGACATACTTGCTTAGGTTTTTACCCAATTTATCAGGGAAATACTTTTCTTCCGTCTCTACCCATCTTTTCTATTATATGCTGATAGCCGGTACCATAGTTTTTCCTATTTAAAACTCCTTGGATTTTGCTTAAAAATTAATATATACATTTAGTTATTTTATATTACATTTTTTAATTATTTTTTTTTTGCTTGTAAGGCAACTCTAAATTATTTTCCTATCATACACAGGAATTTTTTTTTGTAAAAGTTCGTATTTTCTGGTTAGGATAACACAATGCTGTCAAAGTCAGTGGAGCTCTTCGTTACAAAGCCACTAATTTGTGGCATTTTAATAACGCTTTCAGAGAATGAATGCACAAAACATTTTTGCTAAAATGGAGGCATGCATAAGCAACGTTTATTTGTTGATCAAGTGATTTTGGCACCTAAGGGCGCACCAATTTTGTTGAAGGAGTAATTTTTGATAGCCAAATTAAAGTATTAATTAAAAAGTATATTAGAAGCAAAAATGAGTTTAAGCATTACGTTATGCAGGTTATTTTTACAGGAAGGAGGCATAAATATTTTGCCGTTTCGATCACAACTTATTAAAATTGTGATTTTGTACTGCAAAAGTAAATACATTATGCTTTCTATTTTCATAAAGCTCATGGGTTATGTTTTTCTGTCCATGCTGAATGTCTCTCGGTAAAGATACGGCGATATGAAATGTTATAGTTAAGCACACGTATGTACATTAAAATGGTCGAATGACGGATGTAGTAATGGACAGCCCTTGCTTTATCAGGTGTAAAGCATATTGGCTAACCTTTGTTGCAGACTATAAATTTGTAGGTATATTTAATTGTTTTCCATACCACTCCCATAATTTGGTTCATGTCTAGTAGTGTGTCCCCATCTAAGTGCTGGTATCTGTTAGCTGCGAAAGCCGGGCAATGACATAGGAAATGCTCCAAAGTCTCATCATCTTCCCCGCATGCCCTACACGTCTATCGGCTATCATTTGTCGCACCGATTTTACATAAATGAGCTCGTATGTGTCCCGTTATGGTTCCGAAAACTATACTGACATTCTCAGTAATAGCCTCATCTTCTCACGGTCTTGATCCCCCCATAGGATTTTCACCGTCTTACCGACCGTTTGGCGCATTCGTCGCCCACTCCCCTAACTCGAACTGCGTCGACCCGAAAGGCTTCGGGTTAACAAAGTTTATTGACGGCAGTCCTCTGCCCTTCACCGCCAAAACGTCTACTTTCAGACAATAAAACCACCTTTTATGGGCCAAGACCTTGAATCGAGATATCGGTTTAAATGGCAGCTATATCCAAATCTGGACCGATCTGGGCCAAATTTAAGAGGAATGTCGAGTGACTTAAAATAACTCTCTGTCTCAAATTTTAGTAAAGTCGGATAATAAATGTGGTATTTATAAGCCTATGATCGGAAGATCGGTCTACATGGGGGCTATTTCAAGTTATAGGCCGCTATGGACAAAACAAGTAAAATGGCGTTAAGTTCGGCCGGACCGAACTTGGGATACCCACCACCTCGGGTATATATGTAAACCAACTTTCGTCATAATCTGGTGAAAATGCATAATTTATGCCCCCATAGTAGCTATATCGAAATATGGTCCGATTTGGACCAAATTCGACACGGATATTGAGTGGTCTAATAAGTACAAGTCATTGTTCAATTTTGAAAAACAAAATATTGGTCTTTTTGGTAGCCATACCCAAATATAGACCGATCTAAACCATATACGACACGGATGTCGAAAAGCCAAACATAAGTCACTGTGTCAAATTTCAGCGAAATCGAATTATAATGCGTCGTTTATGGCGCCATCAAGAGATCGGTCTAAAGGGCAGCTATATCCAAATCTGAACCGATCCGAGCCAAATTGCAGAAAGTGGTCGAGTGGCCTAATGCAAATCACTGTCCAAAATTTCAGCGAAATCGGATTATAATGTGCCGTTTATGCCGCCAAGACCTTAAATCAAGAAATCGGTCTATATTGTAGCTATGTCTAAATCTGGACCGATCTGGGCCAAATTGCAGAAAGTTTTCGAAGGGCATAACACAACTTACTGTCCTCAAATTTCGATGAAATCGGACAATAAATGAGTATTTTATGGACCCGAAACTTTAAATCGATAGATCGGTCTATATGGCAGCTGTATCCAAATCTGAACCGATCTGAGCTAAATTGAAGATGGTTGTCGAAGGCCCTAACACAACTCACTTTCTCAAATTTCGGTGAAATCGAACAATAAATTCCCCTTTTGTGGGCCCAAAACCCTAAATCGAGAGATCGATCTATATAGAAGCTATATCCAAATCTGGACCGATCTGGGCCAAATTGAAGAAGGATGTTGACTGGCCAAACACAACTCACTGTCCGAAATTTAAGCAAAATCGGATAATAAATGTGGCTTTTATGGGCCTAAGACCCTAAATCGGCGGATTGGTCTATATGAGGGCTATATAAAGATATAGTCCGATATAGCCCATCTTCGAACTAAACCTGCTTGTGGACAAAACTAAAATCTGTGCAAAGTTTCATCTCAATATCTCTACTTTAAAGACTGTAGCGTAATTTCAACAGACAGACGGACAGACGGACGGACATGGGTAGATCGTCTTAGATTTCTACGCTGATCAAGAATATATATACTTTATAGGGTCGGAAATGGATATTCCGATGCGTTGTAAACGAAATGACAAAATGAGTATATCCCCATCCTTCGGTGGTGGGTATAAAAAGAATCTGTGCTAAGTTTCTGATCTATATATCCATTTTTATACCCTCCACCATAAGATGGGGGGTATACTAATTTCGTCATTCTGTTTGTAACTACTCGAAATATTCGTCTGAGACCCCATAAAGTATATATATTCTTGATCGTCGTGACATTTTATGTCGATCTAGCCATGTCCGTCCGTCTGTCCGTCCGTCCGTCCGTCCGTCCGTCTGTCTGTCGAAAGCACGCTAACTTCCGAAGGAGTAAAGCTAGCCGCTTGAAATTTTGCATAAATACTTCTTATTAGTGTAGGTCGGTTGGTATTGTAAATGGGCCATATCGGTCCATGTTTTGATATAGCTGCCATATAAACCGATCTTGGGTCTTGAGTTCTTGAGCCTCTAGAGGGCGCAATTTTTAATCGATTTGAATGAATTTTGGCACGACGTGTTTTGTTATGATATCCAACATGTGTGCCAAGTATGGTTCAAATCGGTCCATAACCTGATATAGCTGCCATATAAACCGATCTTGGGTCTTGACTTCTTGAGCCTCTAGAGGGCACAATTCTTATCCGATTTGAATGAATTTTTGCACGAAGTATTTCGTTATAATATCCAATAACTGTGCCAAGTATGGTTGAAATCGGTCCATAACCTGATATAGCTGCCATATAAACCGATCTTGGGTCTTGACTTCTTGAGCCTCTAGAGTGCGCAATTCTTATCCGATTGAAATGAAATTTTGCACGACGTGTTTTGTTATGATATCCAACAACTGTGCTAAGTATGGTTTAAATCGGTCCATAACCTGATATAGCTGTCATATAAACAGATCTTGGGTCTTGACTTCTTGAGCCTCTAGAGGGCACAATTCTTATCCGATTTGAATGAATTTTTGCACGAAGTATTTCGTTATAATATCCAACAACTGTGCCAAGTATGGTTGAAATCGGTCCATAACCTGATATAGCTGTCATATAAACAGATCTGGGGATTTGACTTCTTGAGCTTCTAGAGGGCGCAATTCCTATCCGATTTGGCTGAAATTTTGCATGACGTATTTTATTTTTACTTTCAACAACTGTGTCAAATAAGGTTCAAATCGGTTCATAACCTGATATAGCTGGCATATAAACCGATCTGGGATCTTGACTTCTTGACCCCTAGAGGTCGCAATTATTATCCGATATGCCTAAAATTTTGTACGACGGATCCTCTCATGACCATCAACAAACGTGTTTATTATGGTCTGAATCGGATCCGATACAGATCCCATATAAATCGATCTCTCTATTTTAGTTCTTGAGCCCCCAAAAGGGCGCAATTCTTATTCGAATTGGCTGACATTTCACACAGGACTCCAACATATAATTTAATTGTGGTGCTAACCGCACCATATCTTGATATCGCTCTAACAGCAGAGCAAACCTTTTCTTATATCCTTTTTTGCCTAAGAAGAGATGTCAGGAAAAGAACTCGACAAATGCGATCCATGGTGGAGGGTATATAAGATTCGGCACGGCCGAACTTAGCACGCTTTTACTTGTTAAAGATCGTAACGTGATTTCAACAGACTGACAGAGCGGCGGACGGACATGGCTAGATCGTCTTAGATTTGTACAACGTCTTATCTATTCTACCAATCTTTCAGTCGGTGGTTGAAAAATTAGGATTATTATGTGTTGGTCTCTAAAGTGTGGATTCAACCTGAGGGAATATTTGTTATCCATTGATGTGCCAATGGTCGGGAAGGAATATCTTCCTCCTTGAATTAGTCCAGTGCTGCACCTAGTCATAATTCAACAATCTGTTTTTAGTGAGTAACGATACATTTCAATTGAACGTTGATCCCCGAAAGCAATTTAGTTGTATAGGCTTTTAAGCTGACTGCTGTGCCGTTTCCAAATCCAGACGTGTAGCCTTAGGGGAAGCCTGTGCATCGAATCTCCGAGCACAATTAAGGGAGCCTATCTCCTTATTGATGAGAGTTTTAGGATCATTCGCATCCAGCTTTTCAATATACCTGAGAGCGATGCGCCTTTTATTCTTCCAACTTCTTTAAGAGCGTAGTGGAGAGAAGGCCTTAGAGGAAGCCTGGGTAGCGAATCTCCGATCACTAGTAAAGGAGCCTATCTCCTTATTGACGAGAGTTTTAGGATCATTCGCACCAAGTTTCTCAATAAACCTAAGAGCGACTAGCCTTTTATTCTTCCAACTTCTTAAAGAGCGTATTGGACAGAAGGCCGATGGCCTAGGCAAATTATATATATATAGATAAAATATGTTCACCCTTGTCTTCAAGATTTGAACTAGGTGTCTTTGTCAAAAGCCCCTGCTGAACAGTCGTCTGAGGCTAATGGAACCTGTCGCAGCCGCTCCAACAGTCGAGGTCCCAGAAGAATACAACATGCAACAGCCTAATATCACCTCCGCTTCTTATTGGTTGCTGTATTTTGCAGAAATTTGATACTTAAAGTACACGTACGCCGAATACATGGTGGTGGGTTCTACAGACTCTTCTACGGACTCTTGATCAGAGTAAAAATCTAAGACGATCTAGCCATGTCCGTCCGTCTGCCTATTGAAATCACGCTACAGTCTTTAAAAATAGAGACATTGGGCTGAAACTTTGGACAGATTCTTTTTTTTGTCCATATGCAGGTTGAGTTTGAAGATGGGCTATTGTATATCGGACTTTGGTTATAGCTGCCATAAAGATCGATCTCTTGATTTAAGGTTTTGGGCCCATAAAAGGTCCATTTATTATCCGATGTCGCCAAAATTTGGGACAGTGAGTTAAGTAAAGTCCCTCAACGTATTTCTGCAATATGGCATAGATCGGTACGGATTTGGATATAGCTGCCTTATAGACCGATCTCTCGATTTAAGGTTTTGGGCCCATAAAAAGCGCATTTATTGTCCGATGTCCTCGAAATTTGTGGCAGTGAGATGTGCTAGGTCCTTCGACCTCCTTCTTAAATTTGGTCCAGATCGGTCCAGAGTTGGTTATAGCTGCCATATACACCGATCTCTCGATTTAAGGTTTTTGGCCCATAAAAGTCGCATTTAATTGTCCGATTTTGCAGAAATTTGGGACAGTGAGTTGTGCTAGGCCCTTCGACACCCTTCTTCAATTTGGCTCAGATCAGTCCAGATTTGGATATATCTGTCATATAGATAGATCTCTCGATTTAAGGTTTTGTGGTCATAAAAGCCGCATTTATTGACCGTTTTCGCCGAAATTTGAGGACAGTAAGTTGTGTAAGGCTCTTAGATAGTTTTTTGCAACTTTGCTCAAATCGGTCCAGATTTTGATATAGCTGCCATATAGATTGATATCTCGATTTAATGTCTTGGCCCCATGCAAAGCGCATTTATAATCCAATTTCACTGAAATTCGACACAGTGACTTATGTTAGGTTTTTCAACATCCGTGTCGCATTTGGTACAAATCGGAACATATTTCGATATTGCTGCTATGGGGCATAAAGTTTTTTTTCACCGGATTTTTAAGAAAGCGTGGCCCTATCGAACTTAACACCTTTTTACTTGTTATTTATTAAATCATATCCCGAATCAACATATTGTAAAGTCACTCAAGTTTCTTTGCCATTTAGACTTCTTTCAATTGAACATGAACATGACATTTATTTCCCCAAAGCTTATTGAATACACTGCCATTTTAAACTTTCATTGATGGTTTCGTTTTTTTTTCTCTCCTCCATTTCTGTTTTTACATTTGTGGCACAGGTTGAACTAAATCGGGCTATATTGAAAAATGTTGGCAAGCGTATGTTCAGCAAACATCCACATCCATTAGTTGCCACTCCAGAGCAACAGCAGCAGCAGCAATGGGAAGAAATGTTGAGTGCACACCAAGCGCAAACACAGCTGAATGATGCTGGCCACATGCAACGAGAATTGATGCCCACCATGCTACCCTACGATTTGGATTTAATACCCTCAGCATTAATTTTTGATTATCTGCAACAACGACGACCTTGGTTGACACAGGAAAGGACGGCAATGTTGTTCGACAACTACGACAACATAGATGTCGATAATGCTGATGAGAATGACGATGTCAATGGGGCAGGAGCCGATGATGGGGACATGGACATGGATGTGGTTAGTGAAGTTAAGCGCTCGTTGCAACAACCCATGGTGGGGGACGGTGCAACGGTGGGAGCAAGTGAGGGACCCCATGAAACCACATTGAAAAAACCAATCAATCGCAGTGGTCACGAGGGTGGTTCCAGCAGCTTTGGGGCCAAAAGTCTTCTCTATTCTCTGAAGCATCAGCACAAAACGTTCAATAACGATTTCAAATTAAATGATTTAGCGACTCTGGGTTTGGGTGAGGACTCAAATGCTGCTGCTGCTAACACCAACAGCAACAATAGCAACGACAACAACAACAACAAAAATGGCATAAATGATGACAATCAGGTTCAGCGTTATTTGTATCATTTGCATAAAAACCATCTAACGAGAAAGTAAACGATTCAACTCCCCCACCCTCTTTCCACAGCTCCGATAAAATCCAGTCCGCACTAAAAGCCAAAACCAAACCAATCCACCCCGTTAACAGAGCTTCTTCAATCTTCCAACGTCTCGCTTTATTCTTTGTTATTGTCCTTGCAAATAATTCAAAACACGAACGTTTTCCAAGAACTTAAAAAGAACAGTTAAAATGAACATTAAAAATTATATATACACCCACAAACACACACACACACACACACACACACACACACGAATACAATCTAAAGAACGAAAAATACCCAAAATCACCTTAGAAAATCACAAAGGCAAAAGGAACAAAAAACGATCCCCACAACTTTATCCCCTCCAAGAAATGTTATAAGGCTTAAACGAATATTGATTATAAATAATTATATATAAATATATTACCTATATATATATACATACATACTTACACACACATATAAATAAACATACAAGTGTACCCAATCACACACACACAAAACAAAACCAAACAAAACCACCCATACAAAAGCAAAATACTCTATACATGTATGTAAACAATATACATAAAGAAAAACCTTTTGAGTGTAAACGTTATTATAGAATAGTCCTGGCTTAATGTGTTAAACAAAACCGAACAAAACAGAGGATGAACCCCTATGAACATAAACATAAAAATGCGAACAAAACAAATTAAAAATTAGTTGACAAAACGCATAGCAAATAAGTACCTAACCTACAACAGAAGTTAAAAAAAAACGAATATTAATAAACATTATAAAAACAAAGAAAGAAAACTCCTCCCCCACCCCCAAGAAAAAAAAAACCAAGAAAATGGTAATGTATGAAATATTTGTTTTGTTTAGTTTTAATAATTTAATACCATAACGAACTGTAAATCTAAAAGTCTAAATGTTTATTTATCAATAAAATATTTCAAATGTAAACTTTAATGGCAATTTTTATTGTTAATTTTAATTATACGAAATTTGAAAAAAAGTTCTAGTAACATCATAAACATTTGGAAAAATCACTCCAACTCTTAATGTAGGGTATTCTTAAGCTAACAAGGCATACACTTTGAAGCTAAAGTCTAGAAGCTACTAGGTTGGAAGAAAAGAATCCAGGGAAAGGTCTTTTGGGGTTTTCTCTGTATCCTTCTTCTATGTTGAGTGGAAGTTTATTTAGTTAGCTGCTGTATAAGACCAATGACCATTAGTCTTATACATGCCCCTCTTGCACCTTGAAAACAAAAAATTAAGCCTGCTTCGATAATCAGCTTTTAGTTCAGCAGGATGTCTCATCCAGCCCATCTTATTGTGGGGCACCTGAGGATGTATCGTGAGGCCACCATAACTCACAAGATGTAGGAGACTTGATATGAATACAGGTTAGAACTTTAATGTCAAGCATCTTCATACTACATGCTGGACGGCAGGTAGTAGAATGAAAAAATATGTGGAAATACATCTGCCATATTTGAACGGATAAAGATATCTACATGAAGTTGTTCATGGTTATAGCTGAGGTGCGAACCTGCTTATATGCAAACCAGTAAGGAAAGGCAAAAGTCGGGCGGTGCCGACTTTATAATACCCTACACCTACCCTTTAAATACAAAAGAGGGCCTATGTCTAATTCTGAACCAATTTTGATGGACCTCGGCGGATGTATTCAGATAGGTTATTAAAATGACTGTATCAAATTTCGCGCAAAGCAAACATGTTCAAAATGTAATAACAAATGCAAATTTTGCCCATGAACATTCCACTAAGGAACAGGGGCAAACTTCTCACAAATCAATGAGTGCAGTCCGATTCAAGTTTTAAGCTCAATGATAAGGGGCCTCCTTTTTAAAGCCGAGTCCGAACGGCGTGTCGCAGTGCGACACCTCTTTAGAGAGAAGTTTTACATGGCATTGTACCTCACAAATGTTGCCAGCATTAGGAGGGGAAAACCACCGCTGAAAGTTTTTTCTGATGGTCTCGCCAGTATATGTAATAACTACGGTTGAGAAATGACGGGAGATGGGAGCTATATCTAAATCTGAACCGATTTCTATCAAACTTTATGGATAATGTGGAATTCGTTGAGGAAAGCGTTGTACAAAATTTTGGAAAAATTGGTCAATAAATGCGCTTGCATTGGGTTTAGGAGTGAAAATCGAACGAACATATATATGGGAGTTATGTCCAAATCTGAACAGATTTCTATGAAATTCACCAGTAATATCGAGAGTCATAAGAAAATCCTTCCTGTAAAATTTCGAAAGAATCAGTTGACAAATGACCATTTTATTGCTGTATTACTGCAAATCGGACGAACATATATATGGAAGCTATATCCAAATCTGAACCGATTTCTATAAAATTCACTAGTAAAATTAAGGGTTATGAGAAAATCCTTCCTACCAAGTTTCGAGAGAATCGGTTGACAAATGACAATTTTATTGCATTATTACTGCAATTCGGACGAACATATATATGGAAGCTATATCCAAATCAGAACCGATTTCTATAAAATTCACTAGTAAAATTAAGGGTTATGAGAAAATCCTTCCTACCAAATTTCAAGAGAATCGGTCAACAAATGACCATTTTATTGCTGTATTACTGCAAATTGGACGAACATATATATGGAAGCTATATCCAAATCTGAACCGATTTCTATGAAATTCAACAGTAATATTGAGAGTCATAAGAAAATTCTTCTTGCCAAGTTTCGAGAGAATCGGTTGACAAATGACAATTTTATTGCATTATTACTGCAAATCGGAGGAACATATATATGGAAGCTAAATCCAAATCTGAACCGATTTCTATGAAATTAAACAGTAATATTGAGAGTCATAAGAAAAACCTTCCTACCAAATTTCAAGAGAATCGGTCAACAAATGACCATTTTATTGCATTATTACTGCAAATCGGACGAACATATATATGGGAGCTATATCTAAATCTGAACCGATTTTTTCCAATTTCAATTGGCTTTGTCTCTAGGTTGAAAAACATGTCCATACCAAATTTGAAGGCGATCGGATGAAAATTGCGACCTGTAGTTTGTACACAAATTAACATGGACAGACGGATGGACAGACAGACGGACATAGCTGAATCGAATCAGAAATTGATTCTGAGTCGATCGGTATACTTATCAATGGGTCTATATCTCTTCTATTTGGGTGTTACAAACTAATTCACTAAGTTATAATACCCTGTACCAGAGTAGTGGTGTAGGGTATAAAAATGAGGGCCCTAGAGCGGTCGTAGCCTCATTGGTGTGGCTTCAAAAATGGTAACCTCTAAAAAATTTTGTTCGGGCTGCCAAAAGCTCATTTATGGTCCAATTTTCAAGATTTTTTAATTGCTTCTAACATGCTTAAGGCCTGGTTATGTTCTCGTAAACATAGCGTAAATGTAAAAAACGAGCCCGGTTGTTGTTGTTGTAGCAGTGTGTTGTACACTGGTTTATGAATACACATACAAATGATTACCGTACGTCTGTCGATCGTAACCGGAAAGTAGAATTCAGTAAAATCAAAATTTTACATTCTGTTTTCGTGTCAGCGGACAAAATTTGAAGTTTAAACAAATTTCAACACTGCTTTACTCAAATTCAATGATTTCTCTGTGGAATCTATCATAATTTATTGTTAATAGATTATGTTGAATAGGTAGCCCACCGTGGAAAGGTGAGTTCACTCGGAGGCCAGTCTGACCTGGGGTGAAAAGGAAATGAAATATATGTGATAAAACGACGGCGCCATATGCGTCTAATCCACTATGTCGTGAAACAGAAAGAAGTCTATTCACGGATTTCACACATTCCGCCAAAAGCTCCTCTCCCTTCCCAGAATTTCCCTTGCGGCTTTCGTTATGGCACAGAGCTCTGCCCGAACATCTCTTCGATGTTCTCACAGCTTCTGCAAAAGTCTTTCCTGGCAACCATCAGTCCGTCAACATGTTATCCGATTAGACTGTGACCAGTCATGACGGACACAATGAGACATCTGTTCTAGCCAGAAACAGCAAAGCGGTAGACCTTTTCAGTCCTTTTTATTAAAAGGCACACTGCCTGGAGCATCGGACATTATATCAAGGATAACACAGTGTACGTAGCCACCACATGACCAAAGAGAAAGCTCCCTTAGCCTCAAGGCAGTGGTCGTTGCAGTTTGTCTAGCCACAATGTCCAGAGGAATTAAATGTAGCATTAAATTCTGTGCACCAGATGGATTCTGTGTAACTTTTGTCAATGGCCAACTCTTGCCATGTACACCTGCAAGAGTGTACATGGCAAGAGTTGCCTTTCATGCCCTATCCAAAATGTTGGATTTGAAGTTTAATTTCCTGTCCAGCAAAACACCCATGTACTTTGCGCTTTCTGTAAATGGAACATTCTCTTTTCCCAAGAAGACAGGTGCCACCGTAGGTAACTTGTAGCTCCTGCTGCAAATAACTACTTCTGTCTTGCTCGGATTTACACCTTGACCACTTTCGGTAGCCCACTTTGCTTTTGCACGTAGAGCTTCCTGAAGTATATGTCTAAGAGAGCTGGGAACCTTTTCCCTGACCCCAATAGCCACGTCATCGGTATACGCGACCACTTTTCACCTTTTTCTTCCAGTGACGATAACATATTGTTAATGGCTATATTCCAAAGTAGAGGAGACTGTACACCTCCTTGATCCATCTTTTTAGATCAAAGCCCAATCCCAAGCCTGCCGGAATGCATCTTTTGGTAAGTTAAGTTTCTTACGGTAGAGTTGATACCTAGAAACTCGAACTCCTTCATGATTGACGTCGGTTTACACAATTTCCCTAATAACCTCCCACGTATGCATACCAGTGACAATTTTTTCTGGCATCACGTTTTCCGTTGGAGAATTTCCCGGGAAATGTGCATCAACGAGTTCTAGTGTTTCCTCACTAGACATTGTCCATACATTCTCTGACTTCTGAATATAACCCACCGTAGTAGGTCTCGAGGACAGAATCTTCCTAAGCCTAGAGGCCTCAGATGTATAGTTCACGGAGCTACAGAATTCCTCCCAGGATTTGTGCTTACCCTTTCTCAGCTCGCCCTTTTATTTTCTTAGCTCAGCCTTATAGACGTCCCAATCGTGTGGTGCTCTTCTGGCTTCCGTTCTATTGAAGAGTTTTCTGCAGTCCTTCCTTTGATGTACAGATTTAGAATACTTGCAAAATTTATAATAACTTGTAAATTTGTAGATCTATCAAATCCGAATGAATTAAGATATCGTAATGATTTTTTCGCAGTTTAAAGGTTTTTTCTTGTGCATTAAGTAATAAGTATAAGCTTTGTAGCAATATATTATGCAAATTGCTCCAAATGGCCAAAATAAAATAATGAGACGTTTAAGTAAACCAACTGCTTTTCACACTTTTATGGCAATGATATTGAAACCCTTCCCTGTTAGTTACGTATGACGTATGAGGCTACTTAAAAGTGTTAAAAATTTGGGAATATATGTTTTGCATTTTGAGAAATTTGAGGAAAAAAGTTTTTTGTCTAAAAAATTTCAATTTTGTGGAAGGTCTTAACGTATATTTTAGTTTATCATTGCCATAGCATTAGTCGTATCTACATTAAGTTCTCTAATAGATGCAGGAAAGAACACAACACCTACTGGAAAAAAATAAAAATTATTAAGAAAATGATGATGAATGTGGCCTCGTTTCGAAGAATCTTGGCTAAGGGCCTTAGCAAGCGTGCAGACCACAACTCCAGCCCACGCCGAGTCTGCGCATTCGCCATAGTAGGTATTAACCATTTCAAACAGTCAACCCATAGGGAGGTTCACCATCGTCGTCGCATTATCTGACAGCAAACTCCAAACGTTCTGCGACACATCTTGCATCTCCCGATAAGCCTCGAGTTCACACGAACCGCAGCCAGGCCCTTTAGTGCCGCCTGATTGTTCACATAAATTGTGGCAGTCTGAGACGGTCGCCGCTGTTGACTCGGGACCACATCTAAGGCCGTGAGGATCGCTAAAACTGGACCTGTACATTAGTTTATGTGACTAGCTAATTCATACGAAGCCAACCAGCTTGGAACCATCCAGCCGAAAAGGTCACACAACCTTCGGATCACCATCGAAAAAAGATCCGTCCAGCATATAGTCCGTCGAGTCGACAATGTCACGCAGTTGTCTCACGCCAGCGGCCTTCCGCAGAACGAACAGAACAGACGAATGCCCAAAATGACTCTCTCAGTGTGAGCACAGTCTTCAACATCGCGCACTCTACGTATAAGTGTGAAGGTCCCTGATAAATTATCGCGCTCAGTGCTGCTCTCGGAGCATTTCTTATTGTTGCAATACCCTGAATTTTCTCCATCATACCCACCTTCTCGAGTGGCCGGTTTCACACCAGGCACCCATATCTAAGGATCGGCCAAATCACAGCAGTGTACATCCAGTGTAGCGGCACTTATTCTAGTCCGCAACTTATACCTCTCGAATTGCGATGCGTAGAGCGCATACAGCTCTCGTTTGACACTCTCCTCGTTGTTCCTTCTATAGTTCAATTTCTCATTAGGAAAAACGCCCAAATATTTAGCCTCACGAGAGAGTGGCAGCTCTACTCCTTTAGAGACTGGTCCCTTGAACTCGCCATATTTCTTCTTCTTGTGAAAAACGCCAGTTCTGTTTATCTGGGGTTTATGCCAAGCTGAATGGCTTTTACTCCTCTAGACAGCTTCCTTAACTCCCGACGTCATCAGCATAGGCAACCACATTCCTCCTCGAAGGACCTGCGAATCCCATTAATAACCAAGAGCCACAAGATAAAACCCCAGCTCGGCGTTCCCCTGGTCACAATCTTCCTCACCAAGCCCCAAGCCACTGATGCATTTATATGTCCGCCATTGAGCACTACATCAATCCAGTCCCCAAATTCACATACCAATTGGCAGGTTATTGGTGAACTATGCAGCAGTTCTCATGGAGACCACTTCTATTAAGAGACAAAGATCCTTCCCGTTCGTAAACACAATTATGTACATATTGTACACGTTGGATCTTTACGATCTAGGTTCAGAGAGGTTCGGCGCTGAATGGAGGAGCCTTCAGATCATGCTACAAATTAGGTGGGTCTATACATAGCATTTACGAGTATATGGAAGCGAAGGAGGTGAACAGAAACCGATATAATGGCTTTTTTGGAGACGATCCGCCGCCCATAACATCACAAGAAGTTAACCTCTCCCAGCAAACCTGTGTAGTTCTAGCTCTACTAAGTTCATCACTGCTAAGTTCACAACATGCAAATGTGAGGTGAGAACCTAAAGTGGTCATCCTTCTGACTGCCTGCATCGGCCCCGACACCAGCCCGCATCATTACAAACTGATACCTGCCTACATCATTACAAACAGTTTCGCAAGATCATCGGGGTATACATTTGATATTCCATTGACTATCCCACTTCGATTGTTCCAGGTAAGCAGTCCTGTTTTTTTCCTTAGTCGACAACTACCATCATCAAATTGTGTCTTGCGGGAAGTTCCTTTGCTTCTTGTACCCATATTACTATTGTTCGCCGAAGCTCTTTTGGGGATGAGAGGGCAGCCTTTTTGGCGGCTGCGGTGCTGTTTCTGAACTTACCGCGTAGCCTTTGGGATAGCCTGTGGGATCTCCGATCACAATTGATGGAGACTCTCTTCTTATCGGTGAGTGTTTTAGGATCATTCGCATCAAGACTTTTAATAAACCTGAGTTCTGAGCTTTTCATTATTCCAACCTTTTAGAGAGCGGTTTTGTTTGCCAGAGACGGTCGATGGCCTAGGCAAATTATAGGCATGCGAATACAAAAATTGGTATGGCCTTGTCCTCAAGACTAGAATCGTGTATCTTTGTCAAAAGGCCCTACTGACCAATCGATTGTCATGCTTCGGCCTGATACTACCACCGCAGTTGTTCGGTCTTTGGAGTCCATTCTAAGCCTTCTCCCGGGATCTGCTGCTCACCTGGAAATAGACGCAGATCATCTACCGCCTAATGGATGACACTATCGTAGCTATTCTTGAGTGAAATCATTGTCTGCAGACCTTCAATCGAGTTTTTTAACTTCTTGATGATTTTGAAAGCATTAGCTTAAAGTTTATATACATTTTTTGCTATTCAAACTTTTTGCCATTTGAAAACAACAGAATATATTGGCTGTTTTAGCAGAAAACTATTGCTGTCTCATTTTTTCGGCAGATTTTCTGTTACAAGAAACATTTGCAAACAAAACAATTTTCAGCATTCAGATTGCTATTTTAAAATAGCAAACGTTTTGCTATAACAGCAGAAATACTGCTGAAATATGAGCAAAATCTATTACGAACAGTCAGCAGTGTCTGGTGTTATCTGCACACTTTTATTTGTGAGCTTTCATGCAATCGCATAAATGTTTGTTCGGGACAAGAGACCTATGTCAACACAAGATAACTTCCAGAAAGATGCTGTTTAGGACAATTTTGCAATTTCTGTGCAATGGTAGAGTTATGATGTAACTTATTACAAAACCGTTTCCTTTCTGCTTTTTTCAATCCAATTGTTAGTATAATAATTAATTACATCTAGTCCGTCCTCTCTGTCATTTCTATAAAGTTTGAACCGATTCCTTTCACGATATTAGTCTAAAGATCAATGTAGGGTTATTTCAAATAAATGTTTAAGTGTAAATGGTACTCTTGGAATTAGATTGATTTGCAATATTCGAAACATCAAGATCAATTCTGGTTCCCTTATAAATAAATTGATCGTCTGGATATGATGGGTAATATTGTCCAATGACCTTGTCATAGTGGCAGCTGTAGCTAATACTATTGCATCTATATATGTAAACAGCGGATCTATTATAACAGTCATACTCGTATGTTAGAACCCAAAGTGGATAAGAAAGAATGATCGTAAGGTTGTTTTGGTCTGTGTTCCATAGAGCTCATCTCTCACATGCAAGTGCTTTGAATGCCCAATGATCTATTGACAAAATTTCCAACAATATCTTAGCTACGGGTATTTTCATGGAAACTGATCCTGGTGCATTTATATAGGAGTCTATATTGATGTCGTAGAAACAAATTAAATAACTTTTCCTACACACTATAATGTGTTTTTTCGGTTGCATCATTAATAATTGTTACGTTTTGAGGTCATCACAAAATCAGAACATTTACTTAAAGCAAATATATTAAATAGTTCAAGAAATCGCCATCCTATTGGAGTTTGTCGAACATTTATTAAAAGGAAATATATTAAAAAGATTAAAAAATCCCCCTTCTATAACTGTTTTCCAAAAATTCAAACCATAAAAAATTGCCATGAGTTTATGATTTTGTTTTGTTTTTAGTCTAACAAAAGTTACAATAACCCAAACTATTCCGCGGGCGGATGATATAGAAAAATATATTCCCATCGACAAATGCCATGTAGCGAGAAATCCCCTCAGAAGCCTACTCATAGTTCTGAGTACATAAATAATTGTATTATAAAACGAGAATGTTAGTTGCACTTTTTCCCCCACAAATGCTTTAAGATTTTAAATTTTATCAAAGTTTATATAAATACACATATACAATTAATCACTTAATTACGACTCTACAAGGGCAGCTGTTACTTATTAAGAAATCCACAAAATCAAATCAAAACCACCAAATAAATAAAAGAAAATACTATATTGATTTTATTTCACCTCCTTTGAACTGTGTATAATTTTTATAACTACTTTTACTATTTCCTACATTTAAATGGCAACTTTAAACTAAGTAAACTCGTTTATCGATGTGACATTTAGAAGAAAAAGCCTTCAGTGTTGAATTATTATGTTAATATAAAATAAATCATATAACATATTTAAAATAAAAATGAATGACCTTTCAATCAAATAGTTGCAGTGATGGTAAGTTGCTAAATTGCTTTGGCGTTGCTGCTTCGACGTTGCTACTTTGCCATGGTGCCGTATGTGTAACAATAATCGGAGTATACTTACCACTCATACGCAATGGTGTACCAATATATTTGTGTGCATAATACCATATGCTTTTCGTATTACCCTCAGCGTTTCCATTGAAAGTTTTAAAAGGACGAACTTAAAGTGGTTATTGTAAAAAAATGTCGAATAAATCGTTTCCAAGTATTATTGATCGTATTGTATGGGAAATAGCAAGTAAAAGCTAAGTTCGACCGGGCCGAATCTTGGGCATCCACCACCATGGATTCTGTTAAAAATTTATACAAAATAAATTTACTTGAAGGGCGTAATTTTATCCTACTTACCAAACCTCTGTCAAACCAGCAAAAATTAAAGGTTATAGGAACCGAGCAAGGATAAGCGAGAGACCGGTTTATATGGGAGCTATACTTGGCACATTTATTGGAAGTCATAACAGAACACAATATGTAAAATTTTAGCCTAATCGGACAAAAATTGCGGCTCCCAGGGGCTCAAGAAGTAAAATTGGGAGATCGGTTTATATGGTAGCTATATCAGATTATATAACGATTTGAGCAGTACTTGGCACAGTTGTTGAAAGTCATAACAAAATACTTAGCTGAATCGGACAAAAATTGCGGTTTCCATCGGTTTATATGGGAGCTTTATCTAAATCTGAACCGATGTGGCCCATTTGGAATCCTCAGCGATGAACGACATCAATGTAGAGTATCTGTGTAAAATTTAATGCGCGTAGTTTAACTCGTTCGACAGTTATTGTGATTTTGACAGACTGACGGTCCGACGGATGGACATGGCTAGATCGACATAGAATGTCCAGATGATCGGAATATATATACTTTTTAGGGTATTAGTTCAATATTTCGAGGTGTTACAAACGGAGTGATTAGATTAGTATATCCCCATCCTATAGTGGTGGGTATAAAATCCTAAGTCGATAAGGATACTGAAAGTAAACGTTGAGTGGAGAGGACATGTTTACATTTCGCTCCTCGAAGAAAATTTTCGTATCTCGCCTTTGGAACCTATTACAAAGAATTTTAAGGCCTTTCAGGAGTGTGCCTAAAAAAGGACTCCAAAGACCCAATGGATGCGGTGATGACATGAGAACGTAGCATCTTGTCCGCTCTTCCTATAGGTGTGGGTGCCTTGGCACCTGTAGTTGAAAGCTGTGTTGCCTTTTTTGGCAGGTTCCTACCAAAACTGTTAGGTTTTTATTCTCTTGGTAGGTTAGTAATCTGAACTCAATTTTTTGTAGGATTTTCCAACACATAAATACAAAGTTAATAACTGAAACAAGTAAAAGCGTGCTAAGTTCGGCCGGGCCGAATCTTATATACCCTCCACCATGGATCGCATTTGTCGACTTCTTTTCTCGGCATCTCTTCTTAGGCAAAAAAGGATATAAGAAAAGAGTTGCTCTGCTATTAAAACGATATCAAGATATGGTCCGGTTCGGACCACAATAAAATTATATGTTGGAGACCTGTGTAAAATTTCAGCCAATTCGTATAAGAATTGCGCCCATTGGGGCTCACGAAGTAAAATAGAGAGAACGATTTATATGGGATCTGTATCGGGCTATAGACCGATTCAGACCATAATAAACACGTTTGTTGATGGTCACGAGAGGATCCATCGTACAAAATTTCAGGCATATCGGATAATAATTGCGACCTCTAGGGGTCAAGAAGTCAAGATCCCAGATCGGTTTATATGGCAGCTATATCAGGTTATGAACCGATTTGAACCTTATATGACACAGTTGTTGAAAGTAAAAATAAAATACGTCATGCAAAATTTCAGCCAAATCGGATAGGAATTGCTCCCTCTAGAAGCTCAAGAAGTCAAGACCCAAGATCGGTTTATATGGCAGCTATATCAGGTTAGGGACCGATTTAAACCATACTTGGCACAGTTGTTGGGTATCATAACAAAACACGTCGTGCGAAATTCCATTCCAATCGGATAAGAATTGCGCCCTTCAGAGGCTCAAGAAGTAAGACCCAAGATCGGTTTATATGGCAGCTATATCAGGTTATGGACCGATTTGAACCATACTTGGAACAGTTGTTGGATATAATAACAAAACACGTCGTACAAAATTTCATTTCAATCGGATAAGAATTGCGCACTCTAGAGGCTCAAGAAGTCAAGACCCAAGATCGGCTTATATGGCAGCTATATCAGGTTATGAACCTATTTGGACCATACTTGGCACAGTTGTTGGATATCATAACAAACCACGTCGTGCGAAATTCCATTCCAATCGGATAAGAATTGCGCCCTCCAGAGGCTCAAGAAGTAAGACCCAAGATCGGTTTATATGGCAGCTATATCAGGTTATGGACCGATTTGAACCATACTTGGCACATTTGTTGGATATCATAGCAAAACACGTCGTCCAAAATTTCGTTCTGATCGGATAAGAATTGCGCACTCTAGAGGCTCAAGAAGTCAAGACCCAAGATCGGTTTATATGGCAACTATATCAGGTTATGGACCGATATGGCCCATTTACAATACCAACCGACCTACACTAATAAGAAGTATTTGTGCAAAATTTTAAGCGGCTAGCTTTACTCCTTCGGAAGTTAGCGTGCTTTCGGCAGACAGACGGACGGACGGATGGACGGACGGATGGACGGACGGACGGACAGACGGACGGACATGGCTAGATCGACATAAAATGTCACGACGATCAAGAATATATATACTTTATGGGGTCTCAGATTAATATTTCGAGTAGTTACAAACAGAATGACGAAATTAGTATACCCCCCATCTTATGGTGGAGGGTATAAAAATCGCCGGGGAAAACCTAAATTTATTTAACTTCTTGTCGTTTCTGTGTATTGGTTAAGAGTGCAGAATAAAATCATCAACAGGGCGAAAGTTCTGATATTGACTGTGACTGGTATGAGTGTCAAGTGAGTGAAAATTGGTCTGGCAGTAAATGGAAATAAGACGAAATGAATGGTTTCCACTCCCAAAAAGCCTTGCACAACCGAGCAGATAAAGAACATGGAGAAAGTTGGGAACCACAACTTTGAGATAGTCAGTAACTTTATCTACCTCGGCACCGCCGTAACCGAAACGAATGACACCAGTTTTGAGATAAAGCGAAGAATAATATTGGCAAACAGATGCTACTTTGGACTAAGTAAGCAGTTTAGAAAGTAGTTCAGACTACACTTTACAAGACACTGATACTACCCGTGCTGCTATATGGTTCTGAAGCATGGGTACTTGTGAAAGCAGATGAGGCAGTGCTTGGAGTATTTGAGAGAAAGATTCTTCGTAAAATATATGGACCAGTTTGCGTTAACGGAGAATATAGGCGACGTATGAACCACGAGCTATATGAGCTGTATGACGACGATAGCATAGTTACACGTATCAAAATACAACGGCTGCGTTGGCTAGGTCATGTTGTCAGAATGGATGACGGTGGTACACGCAAACCGGGAAGACCAAAGCCCGATGGAAAGATCAAGTTGTGGGAGACACCTCGAAACTTGGTGACAGAGATTTTAGAATGAGCGCTGAAGATCGAAGCGCTTGGAACGCTATTCTACGTTCGGCTAGTGAAAGAAATATTCTGTCATAGCCAATTAAAGCAAGGTATGAGTGTCAAGGGATCTCTTCTTAATTTCATAAATTCTGGGTAAGAAAAACAGGGCTATATGGCAGCTGAATACCAATATGGTCAGATCTGGTCCATATTCAGTTGGTCTGGAGTCCATGCATACCAACATGGTCAGATCTGGTCCATATTCAGTTGGTCTGGAGTCCATGCATCCCTTCTGACGGCAAAAATTAGTAGCAAAAGCGTTTTTCTGGTGTCAAACCCTTAAACCCGAAGATCGCTTCATCCAAACTCGGAGCGGCTGTTTATTGAAATCAAGACAAAAATGCGACTTTTATAAACTCATGATTTCTTCTTGGGATATCGTTATAAAGGATGCTATATCAAAATTTAGGCCATCTTTGAACACTAAGCTGTAGAGTGATTTCAACAAACAGATGGACGGACATGGCTCGATAGTCTACAAATATAACGATGTATGCAAATATATAATTTGATGTATTGCAAATGGTATCGCAAAATGGCCAACTCTTTGGTGGCGGAACATTTGGTAGGTTTTAATCGCATTTGGTAGGATTCTTTTGAAATTTTGGTAGGAAATAATTTTCTTGAGTGGCATCACTGGTCGAGATTAATGCTTCAAGCGCTAAACCAGTCGTCAGACTAATTAATGCGGAAGAGACGGATAAACTAGAGGGATGCACAGTTTGTTTCCAGCCTTTTAGTAAAGGTGGTGTTTCCGATTCAGAGTCAGACATCGACATTGTCAATGAAACAGTCATCACAGACGAATCGAGAGAGGGGGAGGCGGGATGGCGGCAGAAGTGAACAAGTTTTTCGCTAAGCTCACTAGCAGATCGAGATAGCAATACGGGACACAAAGGGACAAACCAGTATGCACCGGCAGGATAATCGGGCGGAAAGACAGGATGCTGGAAGGGATAGAACTGACATTCCAATCACTTCTACTGAAGCTGGAAAGAGAATCCGATCTCCCGAAGAGCATAACACTGCTAAAATGTTGAAGATGAAAAAGAGAAAACGAAACTCAAGACAGCGTCCTGCGGAGGGGAGAGAAAACCGGAACAGCAACGAAGGAAGCGCGCACTGCCCCTGAGTCTTCATGGAGGACTGTGCCTTCCAAGAGGATACCACATCCATCACGGAAGGAAGAATGTCGCTGAAAAAGGTAAGAAGCCACCCTCTTACGCCAGAGTGGCAAGAAAGCACAACAGATATGAGCTAATTTATGCAGTCATCAATGTCGGCAGTGCGTCTTGTAGGCATCCAGCAGATCATCGGTCTCAAGTGGAGGATCTGGTCAACAAGTGGATTTTCGAACATGTGTGGAATTCCGTAGAGGGTCCTCCCTACAAATGATGAGTTACGAGTTTAGAGGGGACATCTTTACGCTCGATGGGAAGGCGCAAAACTCGAACTGGTGAGAAAGATGGACATGCCCCAGCGCACAAAGGCAACAGTCTTCATCCAGGAATGGGGCAGTAAATTTGCGACGGAATGCATGTTGGGATTCTTAGGCAAGCAAAACCGAGGTCGCAGAGAAATGGGAGCTCTTACACAAGGAAGAAGAAAGAGGAAGGAACTCTCCATGTGGTAGGGATTGATCAAGTCTCCGGGAAAAACCTGGGTAAGACTACAGAAATGGCTCACGGGTCCAAGGCTGTCTTTTTCAAGATTGGGACGACTACGATAGTGAAAAATCCTCATATTGAGACATCATGTCGTGTAGTAGCAGGTGTCTCAATAACACCTAACAAACAGGTGGCTGACGACGAGACCATCGCCAACTGTCCCAATAATGGAAAAATCCTAATATTAGAACATCAGGCAGTGCAAGGGTGAGAGACTCTACACAGCCTAACGAACAGGGACCCAACGAGGAAACCATCACCGACTTTCTCGAGATTCGGAAGACTAGGATATGCAAAGATCATAATATTGAAACATAAGGCAGTGCAGTGACAGCAGTCTCAATGCAGCTTAACGACAGGGAGCCGACGATAAGACCATCACCTACTACCAAGAAGCTCATTTACTTAAGATTTGGAAGATTAAGACAGACAAAGATTCTGATATTAAAACATCAGGCACAATGCAGTCTAAAGAACAAGGAGCAGGCGATGAAACCATTACTCACATCCAAGATGTCCATTTATTGGGGGAGCAATAATTGAGGTCATCCAGATAAACCTCCACCGGAGCGAGACAGTTACATACACTCTGATCAGCAAGGGCAAGATTAATATTACCTTAATTCTGAATTCATGGACGATCCGGAACAAAGTTTCTGGACTGAACCATAAAAACTACCATTTATTCTATGCTAACACTGGTACTCAGCCGAGGACCTGCGTTATTTGTCATAGAAATTTAAATAATATATTTTCTTCACAGTTGTCAACGTCAGATGCAACACTTCTGAGATAAGGAGATAGTGGGACATATCGGGCATCACTTTATCTGCCTTTCGACTCTCCGACACCGCGACTCACGTCGAAGCTGCAACGGCTGGTGAGGAAAGTAAAACAGACAGGAAATGAGGTATTAATTGGGTGCGATGCGAATTCTCACCTCATTTTGAGGGGTAGTACCAACATTAATAGGCGGGGCCAAGCCCTGGCAGAATTCTTGAATACTAGCAACCTAATAACACTTAATATTAGTAACACCACTACCTTTGTTGGTTTTAAGGTGACAATATGTTCGGAAAATCTAATCGATATTGCACAGGATTGGAGGATCTCCATGAAGCATTCCTTGTCTGACCATCGCTACATTAGGTTTAGAATAGCACGGCCAGCGCCGAATCCGATAAGCTTCAGTAATTAGTGGAAATCCAATTGTACAAAATTCGGAAGACTACTCAGAAAAAGACTTGGGCAAGATAATTTAGATTCTCTAAGCATAGAAGACATTGGCGAATATGTAAACAAGATTGCGACTGCAATTGTGGGGTCGTTTAAAGATAGTTATCCTCTTCGAGAAAGAAAATCAGCCCAAGAAAAATACTGGATGAGATTCGCAACATAGGGAAAGAGGTTCGCAGACTATATAACAGAGCACGTAGTAAAAAAGCTAACAAAGTAAAAAAGCGAACTTTACTGGGATGTGTACCACACACGGCTCGTGGAATACAATAAGATTACCAGAGCGGGAAAGCGAAACTTTTCTGCGAACAGATGGATAGCGTTATTGACATCGCCAAGATGAAAAGTTTCTCTCAAAAACTCATGGACTGAGTACTGTTTTCGACTGCTTGATCATAATACGATTCTGCAGGCGGAGATCCGGAATGCGTGAGGTTATGTCGTGTTTACGCGAAGACGTCGAGTATGAACGTCTTTATGGACTGTAAACTGGTCATCAGGGCAGTACAACCAGGGCGGTAAGGTCACTATCTTGGAGCGAAAGAAGGAGATTTACCTTCTCTGAGAATGGCACAATCACCATTGTTTGGGTGTCGTGTCATAGAGGAGTAAAGAGGAATGGAAGAGCAGACGTTTTGGCAGTAGAGGTTGGAAGACTGCCATCAATAAACTTGGTTAACACAAAGACTTTCGGGTCGACGCAGTCCGAATTGAGGGCGTGGGCGACGAACATGAGCATGTAACACCATGGAACAGCGAAACAGTCGGTAGGACGGCGAAAATCGTATGCGGTGATCCGGATGGTGAGAGGACGAGTCTATTACTGAAAGGAAGCAAGCGTGAGTTCAGTAATGTTTTCGGTGTCATAAGAGGACACATAGGACTACGACTTCACTTATGGAAAATCGGTGCGGCAAGTGATAGCATGAGTAGGGTCTATGGGGAAGATGATAAGACGTTGGAGCATTTCCAATGCCATTGAGCGGCTTTTACGGCTTACACACTTCGGTACTTAGATGGGGACGAAATACCGTTATGGCGTGCTATGGAAAATAATTAAGAAAATTTGTAATTAGCACGGCGATTTTTTCTGACTTAGATTTTGTTTTTGGCTTTTTAGTGTCTAGAGCGCACAACAAGCCGAATATTAGATTAGGTCTTATTTTTCTGGGGAATTTCTTTATCACTTATTTCGAAAACTCGTCGGATAAAATTGCTCGCTGTATTATTTATCATATTCTCTGATGGCACGTATAGAAATTTATTGAACGCCCCGAGGCATTTGGCTTGAGGTACCAGTATGTTTTAATTAGAGTCCCTGACGACCAAGGTATCTAAGTATGGTAAGAAGAGAATGCCTACCATATTTAGATACCTTGGTGGACAGAAAGGGGACTGTAATTAAGATGGACTGGTACCGCAAGCTAATTGCCTCGGGGCGTTTAATAAATTTCTATTCGTAGATTACGAATCTGGCATACAAAATCAGTTCGAAGTATAGGGGATCACCCTACCCCCCAAAAACGCCTCAAATAGGCATATGACGCATCATGACTATATGGGACTCGGTTTGTTTGTTTGTTCCGTAGAATCAAAAACGGCTGAACCGATTTTCGTAAAATTTTCACAGATTGTGAAGTTTGTCTGAAAGGAAACATAGGCTATATAAATTTTAGATATCGGATGGGGGCGGTCCCGCTCCTTTATAACAAAAGCGCTATCCAAAACCAAAAGTGGATCGATAGGCACAATACGGGTATCAAATCATAGGTATTGGAGACTAGAAAACGAATATCGTATTAAAATCTGGGTCCAAGTACCCAGCAGGCCGTCCCAACCCCAAAACTCCTCTAAACAGATATATTCGACGTTCATGTCAATATGGGTCTCAAATACAAAGTATTCGACAGTAGATTACAAATGTGGCATAAAAAAATTAGGTCAAAGTAATGGGAGGTCGCCCCACCCCTAAATGGGCATATTAGCCTATGACCATGCCAATATGAGACTCAAATGAAAAATATTTGGGAGTAGATTACGAATATGACAATAAAATTTGCGTTCAAGTCTAGGTGGCGCTTTTCCTTCCAAATATAAATCAAATAGGTTGATTGACAATATGGGACTCAATGGGAAGGTATTTGAGAGTAGAAAATGAATTTGATATCCAATTTTTGAGCCAAGTGTTTGGGGATATGTCCTAAAGCACCCCCTAAACTGAACTTTATTTCCGATTACGGCAATATGGAGCTCAATTCAACGGTATTGGGGAGTTAAGAACGAATTTGATATCTATTTCAGGGCAAATTGCCGGTGGCCGCCACAGCCCGAAAACAACCTTCAAACGGTAAATTTTTACCGACCATGGCAATATGGGGCTCAAATTAAAGGAGTTTGGGAGTGGAGCACGAATTTGATTCGAAATTTCTGTGGCATCATCCCTCCCCTAAAAAGCACTTCTCATGAATTGTCAATCCGATTGAATGATGGCACCATTTGTTTTCAATTTATACGCTTACCAACAATGTCATTAATAAACGGCGATAATAGACGGGTTTAAGCCAAGCCGCTTAGTTGGCGTTTTACATAAGCGAGAAAATCCGTTTATTGGATATATAATACAAACAAATTGCTGCTCTCGTTAAAATGGTTAGTTTTGATTGGTTTAAATTTAAATTAAAAATTTCCCAGGAATTTCCTGGATCAGAGTCGGGATTGCGGGATTGAAAAATGGGCGAGAATTCTCTGGACAGTTTTTCTCCATGAAAATCCCAAGTAATAACCGTTTTGGAATCATGAACAAAACTTTATTGGTTTTTGGGCAACTATTGCTATATTGGCTTTAAGTCCGTTGATGTAGTTAGAGCACAAACTTAAGTTTTATAAAGTTTAAATTCGCAAAACTTGTTCATAAATATCTCCAACATATTTCTGATCAATTAAAATTGAATGCCCAGATAGAATTCCGCATTGGACTATACATAATATTGCGCATCCCATAGTAACCCCCCTATCATTTAACAGTATTCAATAATCTTTTATTTGTATACCATAAATAGAAAAAGTTCAACTATTTTTTTTTTTAAACTGTAAGAGTTCTCTACTTTTATTAAGCATATAGACTTGTGCATATTCCATGCCCATCATGCAGAGCAAATTTAATCGACTACCCACACTTATACCTACGCTCAGCTACTCACCCAGACATTGAAAGCAACAGCTCCAAAGTCTGTTCACACAAAACGCCACCATTCAAACACATCCACACCAAACATTGCCTCCCACTCATAAATATTTCACTTTATATCACATAGCAAGGCAACACCACGTAATGTCCAGTGTTTGGGATTGAAGTCTGTTTCGAAATCAATGGATCCCACATATTTCAAATCCGTACGTTGCGGTTTGCGATATATTGGACACTCGTACAACTTGGGATCCTTGCCGGCCGTGGTATTGATGGCAAAGATGTAAATCACAGGCATTTGCTCGTAGAGCACTTTCATCTTGGACTCGATTAGCTTGCCGCTGCGACGATCCAGTGAGGCACCTGACAAAGAGAAGAACATGGCAATGGCAATTAGTTAAATGGGAAATGGTAAGTGCCTTCTATGGAGCATTTCAATAAATTTATGGCATAAATGGAAAGGTTAAAATTAACTCAAATGTTAATAATTGAGAGAAATGATAATGGCTTTGTTTGCATCTGGAGGGCAGCGGAAAATTAGCTAATGTGAATTTAAACAAAAGTAAAGACGTTTATTGTAATGATAGTTAGGACAAATGTAGCTGGTAAAATCTTCAATAGAGTATTAAAGGGAAAAAAATTGTTAAGGCTATTAGTATTTGGCAGAGCATTTCTCTCATTTAAGACTATGATGCAATTTAAGCCTCCCAAAAATATTAATTTTATAGTCCCACATTAAAATGTTAAGTTAATTTAAAAATATTAAAATTACTGCTCACGAGATCAATATTGGGACAAATCTCTTTTGAATTTCAAATATCTTCAGAATAATGTGACGATTTTACCTGTTTTTGGCTTACTTGCTCGGTATAACTCCCCACCGCATCACAGTTCCCTTCATTACCTTTGCATCCTCTGGATTATTGTTGCAGATGAAATATTGGCAATCGCTGCTCTAAGTTCCCTGCGATTCTCGGGCCAGCGCTCGCCAAAGGTATAAGTAAGAACTAAACTAAGTTTTACCGGGCCGAATCTTGGGAACCCCTCAATTTACTAAAAATTTACACAAATTAACTAACAAATCAGCCAAAACTTCAAGCTTCTTGGGGAAGTATAAGACCAATTGTGAGATCGGTTTATATGGCAGCCAAATTTCGGCATGAAACAATTTCGACCGTTCTTGCTAGGGGCTAGACCCAGGGGTCTCAATGTAAACCCAGAGAAGACAGGAATATGCCTATTCGCGAGGAAGACGAAGGTGGGAAAATTGGACGCACCACGTTTCTTCAATTAATCAATTTCGATATCTGACAAGGTCAAACACTTAGGAATGATCTTGGATAGGAAAGTGTCACCTGGGAACTATGTAGACGAGCTGTAGGCTCGTAATGGGGCCTGCATTCGAGGATAGTTAACTGGATCTACAGAAGCGTGATTAGTGCCCACTAGGGCACTGAAGACTAATCTCGATATCTGACCCATTGACACACAGATTAAATATGAGGCATTCACAGGGGCTATGAGAGGAGATGGGAGAATGGATTGAGGATAGGAGCAGCTCATACCATCGCGATATAATCGAGGCGACGATAGGAAACCTGGAAGGAAGGGAAGAGGTTTCCGATCGGACCAGGGACTCATTTCTGTTTTAGACTGCCTGCTAACTCATCTGTCTACTTACTCCACCCCACGTCTCCTAAATATCGAAATCTTCTTACTGAGGAAAGGTGGGGCGAATTTAACGCACCACGTTTCCTCAATAAGACGATTTCGATATCTGACAAGGTCAAATACTTAGGTATGATCTTGGACAGGAAACTGAATTGGAAGTGCCACATTCAGAAGCGTACTGAGGAGGCTCACAGATGCTGGACATTATGTAGACGGGCTTTAGGCTCGAAATGGGGCCTGAATCCGAGGAGAGTCCACTGGCTCTACAGAAGCCTGATTAGACTAATTCTTACTTACTAGCCTTGTGGACTGCTATGGAGAAAAAGTGCAACGTTAGGACCATACAATAAGTTCAGAGAACATGTTGGCTTGCCATAGGCGGAATGATGGAGGCAACGCCTACTAGGCCACTGGAGACTATTCTATTGGGTTGCCCAAAAAGTAATTGCGGATTTTTAAAAGAAAGTACAATAAATGCATTTTTAATAAAACTTAGAATGAACTTTAATCAAATATACTTTTTTTACACTTTTTTTTAAAGCAGCCTAAAAGTAACAGCTGATAACTGACAGAAGAAAGAATGCAATTACAGAGTCACAAGCTTTGAAAAAATTTGTCAACGCCGACTATATGAAAAATCCGATCCAGATTAAATGTGAAGCATCCACTGCGGCTATTAGACTTAAGGCGATGAGAGAATGGATTGAGGATGGGAGCAGCTCATACGATTGCGGTATAATCGAGGCAATGAAAGGAAATCTGAAAGGAAGTGCAGAGTTTTTCGAACGGATACCTGAGATGAACCTTGAAGTCGAGTACGAGGCACTGCTGCCAGCGCCACAGTCTTGGAGTGAAGGAACCCTAATATTGCCACCTGGAAGATCATGTTACACGGATGGATCAAAACTAAAGGACAGAGTGGGCCTGGGGTTCTACATTGAGAACCTTGGGACTGAGATCTGTTTTAGATTGCCTGACCATAATACGGTCCTGCAGGCGAAGATTCGGGCGATCACGGCAGGCGTGAAGTGGTGTGGTGCTAAGCGAGGACGTCGAGTGTGAACATCTTTACGGACAGTAAAATTGCCATGAGACAATAACACCCAGGATGGTGAGGTCACGAACAGTCTTGCAGTGTTAGAAGGAGATTAACGCCTGAGGATAGGAAAATCCGCATCGTTTGGGTGCCAGGCCATAACGAAGTAAGGGGAATTGAAAGAGCAGACGATTTGACGGTGAAGGCCAGAGGACTGCCGTCAATAAACTTGGTTAATCCGAAGCCTTTCGGCTCGACGCAGTCCGAGTTATGGGAGTGGGCGACGAATGCGCATACAATATTGTGGAACAGCGAAACGGTCGGATGTCGAAAATCCTATGGGCTGATCCAGACTGTGAGAAGACGAGGCTTACTGAAAGGAAGTAAGAAAGAGGTTAGTATAGCTATTGGTATCATAACGGGACGCATAGGACTACGAGTTCACTTATGCAAAATCGGTGCGGCAAGTGATATCATGTGTAGGGTATGCGGGGAAGATTATGAGACATTGGAGCATTTCCTTTGTCACTGGCCGGCTTTCGCGTCTAACAGATACTGCCACTTAGGTGGAGACACAATACCAGACATTAACAATTAAGGATTTTGTAAGGATCACGCAAATCTTAATTTAGATTTGCTTTTTCGAGGCTACTTTTTTTGTATTGCAAATTCTGCCCATGAACATTCCACTAAGGAACAGGGGCAAACTTCTCACATATCAATGAGTGCAGTCCGATTCAAGTTTAAGGTCAATGATAAGGGGCTCCTTTTTATAGCCGAGTCCGAACGTCGTGTCGCAGTGCGACACCTTTTTGGAGAGAAGGAATAGTACTTCACAAATGTTGCCAGCATTAGGAGGGGAAAACCACCGCTGAAAATTTTCTCTGATGGTCTCGCTAGGATTCGAACCCAGGCGTTCAGCGTAGTAGGCGGACATGCTACCCTCTGGGGTGGCCTCCCTTTTGTATTTAGAGCGCACAAGAAGCCGCAAGAAGTTATTGTTAAGTACAAGTTATTGTAAAATTTGGCTTAGGTGTATGTCCATAGTGGCATGGGCCAATCTAGTTTAAGATAACCTAAGTACAAGTTATTGTTAAATTTTGTAGAACAAAATATTGGTGTCTTTGGTAGCTATTTCCAAATAATGACCGATCTGAACCATATACGACACGAATGTCGAAAAGCCTAACACAAGTCACTGTGTCAAATTTCAGCGAAATCGAACTATAAATTTGCCTTTTATGTGGCCAAGAATTTAAATCGAGAGACCGATATATATGGCAGCTTTATCCATATTTGGACCGACCTGAGCCAATTTGAAGAGGAATATCGAAGGGCCTAACGCAACTCACTGTCCCAAATTTCGGCGCCATCATACAATAAATGTGCCTTTTATCGGACCAAACTTTTATCGAAAGATCGGTCTATATGTCAGCTATATTCAAATCTGGACCGATCTGAACCAAATGGCATAGAGATGTCGAAGAGCCAAACACAACCTACTGTCCCAAATTTCGGCGACATTGGACAATAAATGCGCCTTTTATGGGTCCAAAACCTTAAATTGAGAAATCGGTCTATATCCGAAATCTTGGCCGATCTGGGCCTAATTGCATAAGGATGTCAAAGGGTATAACACAACTCAATGTTCTAATTTTCGCAATAAAAATTGTGTAATCATTGATGACTCTATTGCAACAAAAGATGTCATTGTTAAAGCTCGTCACAAAAAAAAAAAAAAAAAAAAACAAGTAAAAGCGTGCTAAGTTCGGCCGGGCCGAATCTTATAAACCCTCCACCATAGATCGCAATTGTCGAGCTCTTTTCCCGATATCTCTTTTTAGGAAAACAAAGAATAAAAGAAAGGAATTGCTATAATATTGGAGCTATATCAAGTTAAGGTCCGATCTGAACTGAATGTTGGAGACCATTGTAGAAGTCATTGTGTAAAATTTCAGCCAATTCGAGTAAGAATTGTGCCCTTAGAGTCTCAAGAAGTAATATAGAGAGATCGGCAGCTATACCAAGTTATGAACTGATTTCAGCCATACTAAGCACAGTTGTTGAAAGTGACACCAAAACACCACGTGCAAAATTTCAATTTCAACCGACCTACACTAATTAAAGGTATTGGGTTGCCCAAAAAGTAATTGCGGATTTTTTAAAAGAAAGTAAATGCATTTTTGATAAAACTTAGAATGAACTTTAATCAAATATACTTTTTTTATACTTTTTTTCTAAAGCAAGCTAAAAGTAACAGCTTATAACTGACAGAAGAAAGAATGCAATTACAGAGTCACAAGCTGTCAACGCCGACTATATGAAAAATCCGCAATTACTTTTTGGGCAACCTAATATTTGTGCAAAATTTCAAGCGGCTAGCTTAACTCCTTCGAAAGTTAGCGTGCTTTCGACAGACAGACGGACGGACATGGCAAGATCGACTTAAAATGACATGACGTTCAAGAATATATATACTTTATGGGGTCTCAGACGCATATTTCAAGGTGTTACAAACAGAATGACGAAATTAGTATACCCTCATCCTATGGTGGAGGGTATAAAAAAAGAATCCGACCCATCTAACGATTGTGCAATATTTTTGTAGGCCAACCTTTAAAGACAAAAAAAAATACCATTATTTGAAGAATTTACAAATTCCTCAAAGTTCGACCCTCTACGAACTTTTTAAAGCCTTACTAGCCATACACACTCCCCTTCAGCAGCTTATGTTAATCACTTAATAAGGCACAGAGAGCAATGTCTACAAAAAGTTTTGTTGCCTACCTGCCTGACTATCCAAACAGAAGAGGTTAAACAAATGTGCACATTCTTTGTATTTCATATTCTATGACATCCATACAAATTAATCAGTAAACGATGGCTATTACGGCTGTCATTTAACCTTGGCCTTTACCACAACCTCCTTCGAAGAACTCTCTTCGAAAGCAATATTCAATGGAACACGTTGCCATAGACAAACCACTATGCTTAGATAAAGTTGTACTTTATTATGGAGCGGTTAAAACTTGCCTCTGTAACAGCCTCAGAAATATAAAAGAGATATATTTATTACCAAGCTCATTTCGATTTTAATGGCGTTTGTGTGTGAATGTACGTTATACTCGTCGTCCCCCATCAAATGATTACTTTGTCCCATTGTTCTATGGCATTCAATTCACTATTTGGCTTTAAGACAACTCTTCAATTTTCTCTGATTGTCTTTTGCCAATTCATTCAACATCTGTTCACTTGGAATTGACATTAATTAGGGTTTCATTAGGATGATGGGAATATGATTAACATACTCAGTTTCAGATATGTGGGCGAAGGGGAGGAAAGAGAAGTAAGTTTCGAGTTCAGGGAATTAATTATCACCCATACAAAGAACAATGTTTAACAAACGTTTGTTAAACAAATGTTCATTTTCTTAAAAATCAAAAAATTTGATACCGAAATAATACTATGATGCCACATCACAAACCTTTATTATGTTTTTGCTATTCTATTTTTTGAATAGAAAGCATTGAATATGATCTCGAGCTAGAATGTGTTCGAAAAATCATAATAAAACGCGTTTTGTTCAGCCGGGTTGAGCTTTGAATATCAACACCATGGATATACGTATATGGGGTATCTGCCATGAAGTGTTACCAATTGAAACTCCCAAATTTGTACACCCACTACCGATGGATGGGGGTATATTTATTTTGTCATTTCGTTTGCAACACATCGAAATATCCATTTCCGACCCTATAAAGTATATATATTCTTGATCAGCGTAAAAATCTACGACGACCTAGACATGTCCGTCCGTATGTCTGTTGAAATCACGCTACAGTCTTCAAAAATAGAGATATTGAGCTGAAACTTTGCACAGATTCTTTAATTGTCCATAAGCAAGTTAAGTTCGAAGATGGGCTATATCGGACTATAGCTTGATATAGCCCCCATGTAGACCGATCCTCCGATTTAGGGTTTTAGGCCCATAAAAGCCACATTTATTATCCGATTTTGCTGAAATTTGGGACAGTGAGTTGTGTTAGGCTTTTCGATAACTTATGTCAATTTGGCCCAGATCGGTCCAGATTTGGATATAACTGTCATATAGACCGATCCTCCGATTCAAGGTCTTAGTTCCATAAAAGGCGCATTTATTATCCGATTTTGCTGAAATTTGGGACAGTGAGTTGTGTTAGGCCCTTCAACATCTTTCTTCAATTTGGCTCTGATCGGATCAGATTTAGATATAGCTGCCATACAGACCGATCCCTTGATTTAAGGTTTTGGGCCCATAAAATGCGCATTTATTGACCGATGTAGCCGAAATTTGGTACAGTGAGTTAGGTTAGGCCCTTTGACATACTTCTGCATTATGGAACAGATCGGTTTCAATTTGGATATAGCTGCCATGTAGAGCGATCTCTCGGTTTTGGGGCCTTAAAAAGCGCATTTATTGTCCGAAGTCGCTGAAATTTGGGATAGTGCGTTAAGTTAAACCCCTTCACATACTTCTGCATTATGGCACATATCGATCCAGGTTTGGATATAACTGCCATATAGAACGATCTCTCGGTTTTAGGTTTCGGGGCCATAAAAGGCACATTTATTATCCAATTTTGCTGAAATTTAAGACAATGAGTTGTGTTAGGCCCTAAATCGGCGGATCAGTCTATATGGCACCTGTATCCAAACCTAAACCGATCTGAGCCAAATCGAAGAAAGATGTCGAGGGGCCAAACACAACTCACTGTCCCAAATTTCTGCAAAATCGGATAATAAATGTGGTTTGTATGGGTCTAAGACCCTTAATCAGAGGATCGGTCTATATGGCAGCTATATCAGGTTATGGACCGATTTGAAATATCCTTAGCACAGTTGTTGAAAGTCATAACAAAACTCCTCATGCAAAATTTCAGCAAAATCGGATAATAATTGCGTCCACTAGTGGCTCAAGAAGTCAAGACCCCAGATCGGTTTATATGACAGCTATTGACCGATTGAACTAATCTTAACACAGTTGTTGGAAGTCATAACAAAACACGTTGTGCTAAATTTCAGTTCAATCGGATAGGAATTGGGCACTCTAGACGCTCGAGAAGTCAAGACCCCAGATATGTTTATATAACAGCTATATCAGGTTATGGACCGATTTCAACCATACTCAGCACAGTTGTTGGAAGTCATAATAAAACACCTCATGCAAAATATGAGACAAATCGGATAAGAATTGTGTCCTCTAGCGGCTCAAGAAGTCAAGATCCCAGATCGGTTTATATGACAGCTATATCAAAACGTGGACCGATATGGCTCATTTACAGTCCCAACTGACCTACACTAATAAGAAGTATTTATGCAAAATTTCAAGCGGCTAGCTTTACTCCTTCGAAAGTTAGCGTGCTTTCGACAGACAGACGGACGGACTCAAGGACGGACATGGCTAGTTCGACTTAAAAAGTCATGACGATCAAGAATTTATATTCCTTTTAGACGAATATTTCGAGGAGTTACAAACAGAATGACGAAATTTGTATACCCCTATCCTATGGTGGAGGGTATAATAAAAGAATTCCTGGATTTAGACTATTCAAAGTTAAAGGAAATGGAAGACACAGAGCTCGTATTCTTGCATCGCCTGTATTCTTGCTTCGCTTTCTTCTTCCATCATTAAGATCTGAAGATTCAGTAGTAGCTAGCCTTGAAATTATAATAAGTCTCGTTACTGGTTGGCTTCTAAATTTATAGCACACGATTCAGAGATGCCACATTCTAGCATTAAGTTGCTGGTTGAAACCGCTTCTGCATGGAAAAAGAGCCTCATTGTAAGACGTGATGTTAGTGCACATCACCAGATATGGGGCAAGTTTGGATATTGACGAAAGGGGTGAGGTGCTTATGGTTATGATATGGATGGTCCCAAACTAGACGACCCGGTGGGCTTTGTGGTGTACTCTACAGAACTAGGACTGGTCATATCGAGAAGGTTACTCTACCACTATAAAGTGTATGATGGATGCCACCTTGGCTTAGAAGTTAGCATGTGCGTCTATGACGCCGAACGCCTGGGTTCAAAGCTCAGCTTGACCACCAGAAAAATTTTCATCGGTGGTTATCCCCTTACTAATGCTGGCTACATTTATGAGGTATCCTGCCAAACTTATCCACCAAGTGATGTCTCTATGCGGCACGCCGTTCGGATTTGGTATAAAAAGAAGGCTATTCAATGAGCTTAAATTTTTAATCGGACTACGTTTATCGATATAAGAGATGTATTTCTTGTTCCTTAATGGAATGTTCATGGGAAATTTAGTATTAATAATGTGTATCAAGCGGAGATTCTTGCAATTAAAGAAGTGGTGGAATAGAAAACCGCTTTCGACTGTCGCAGACTTTTCAACGAGATGGCTGAAGTGTTCAAAATTCACCTTTTCTGGGTGCAGGGCGAAAGAGATATCCCAGGAAATTGTAGACCCGTAGAGCTTGCGAGATTTCGAACTGTCTTAGACATTCCAGGGGAATTTGAAATTTGTCGGTATACCTCTAGTGATATGTATAGTAAGCTAAGTCTTCAGGATCAGCCCTGGCTAGAAGAGGATCAAGATGGCTAGAACAGATGTTGGAGCCATAGTTTTTTTATGACAGGTCACTGTCTGATCGGAAAACATTCCGACTGACTGAAGGTTGTTAGTATCGATATTTGCAGAAACTGTGAGGACGTCGATGACCATAGAACATCTGCTGTATATGTGTCCCGCACTGGTAGCCAGAAGAAGTTCCACTTTGGGATCTCATTTCTTTGAGAACTTGTCAGATTTAGCGGATGTGAACCTGCCCAAGTTTTGGGCTTTTTAAAGTGATCTGGTTAGTTAAACTGTAGGAACTAGGAGGCATCTTCCACCTCCTGTTCCTATTTATTTGGTATTTTATTATAACTCCACTGTTTTGACATCCGCCCCAAATATGGGTCAGATCAGACTATATACATATAGCTATCATATAGACCGATCTTCCAATTTTCTTCTTAATCCTTGTATATGAGTTCTCGGGACTTGAATAATCTATGATCGAAACCAGCCCATTTTAAGATATAACTACGTACATAGTTATATCTTGGAAGATGAACTGACCCATATTTGGGGCGGATGTCGGGAGGCTAAAAACAACTCCCTATTACAAATTTCAGCGAAATCGAATAAAAAATAAAGCTTTTATGGGCTTCAGACCCTTTATCGACAGATCGGTCTATATGACAGCTAAATCTATATATAGTCCAATATGATCCATATTTGGGGCTCATGTTGGGTGGCCTTAAACTACTCATTGTTTTAAATTTCAGCGAAATCGGGTAATAAATAAAGCTTGTATTGGCTTCAGACCCCTTATAGGCAGATCGGTCTATATGGCAACTATATCCAAATATAGTCCGATCTGAACCATATTTAGGTCAGATGTCAGGAGGCTAAAAATAACATACTGTTTCAAATTTTAGCGAAATCGGTTAAAAAATAAAGTTTTTATGGGCTTCATACCCTTTATCGGCAGATCGGTCCAAATGTCAGCTATATCAAAATATAGTCCGATCTGTACCATATTTGGGTCGGATGTTGGGAGGCTTAAAACTGCGCACTTTTCCAAATTTCTGGGAAATCGGATAAAAAAGCCCTTTATCGGGAGATCGGTCTATTTGGCAGCTATATCTATATAAAGTCCGATCCGAACCATATTTGGGTCAGATGTCGCGAGGCTTAAGATAACCCACTGTTTTAATTTTCAGCGATATCGGGTTATAAATAAAGCTTTTATGGCCTTCAGACCCTTTATCGGGAGATCGGTCTATATGACAGCTATATCTAAATATGGACCGATCAAATCCATATTTAGGTCAGATGTCGTGAGGTTTAAAATAACACACTGTTACAAATTAATAAAACTAAATAATAAAACTTTTATGGTCTTTAAGTTACTTATTCGTCGAAGTCCCGGGCTCTGGATTCTGAAAAAAATTTCAGGCGTATCGGCTCAACCGTTTTTGATGTAAGAAGGAACAAACTTTGACCTATATTAAGGTATCTTCTTAAATGTGTTAAAATGTATCACTCCAAAGTAATCTTTTAAACGTATCGTTTGGTGATTATTTTTGTAAACAACTTCTGCGTGGGAGAATTTGCCTAACTGGTGGTGTATTTTTAGACAAAAGAAAACCTCACTGGTCCTTCTCTTAGAGGAAAAAAATTAATTACTTTGCACATTTGTCTCAAAAAGGTCCACATCAGTGATTACGCTTCGATAGTTGGAGGGTGGCTTACTATTAACGTTTTGCATCATTTTCAGCATTGTATTTTGCACTTACATAACCATCATTTGACGAGTAATGCGGTTATTAACAAGGGCAACATGCGGTTTTTAATGCAATGCAAGGAAATGACAATTTGATGTTTTTGAAATAAAATAAAAATTTAAGTCCAAGCTATAAATATAGCAAAATTAAAACTTTTTTTAGTTTCTATTACTCAGAACCTAAAATTTTTTAATCCAGAAAATACCAAGAAGAATTGGGCAATATAAAAAATTTGAATTTTTGGATTTAATGTACAAACTGCAAACTTGCCCATGAACATTCCATTAAGGAACTGGGGCAAACTTCCCACAAATCAATGAGTGCTGTCCGATTAAATTTTAAGCTCAATGATAAAGGAGGATATTTTCTACGAGCGCCTAGAGAGAGAATTTGACCGCTGCCCCACCCATGATATTAAAATCGTTCAGGGAGATTTTAATGCGAAAATAGGGAAGGAAGACATTTTTGGTCCAACAGTCGGAAAGTTTAGCCTCCACGAGATAACGTCCAGTAATGGGTTGAGTCTGATAGATTTTGCCGCGGCAAAAGCATGGTAGTTAGTAGCACCAGATTTCAACATAAAAATATCCACAAAGCCACATGGCTGTCACCCGATCAAAACACGAGAAACCAAATTGATTACGTTGTGGTAGAAGGAAGGCTCCCGTTTCAACATGGTGAGGAAAGTACGATCTGACACTGCACAGAAGCTGGACATTGAAAAGCTGCAAACGTAACAGATGGCAACGGCATACTCCACTCAACTAAACCAACTGCTTGATGAAAGCTCACATTGTTCCTATGCTATAACGGCGTAGTGCCAAACGATTGCCCACTTCATGGAAAATGCCGGAAACCTCCTCCAAGAAACCTATGGTACTACCCAAAAGTGTCGAAATGCTACTGAAGCCAAGAATACGGGATACAAAGCAACCCTACAATCAGTAGCAGATGGAGGGGAGGTATCGGGAGAAAAGGAGAGAGAAGAAACGTCTATTCCGCAGAAAGATAAAGGAAATAGAAAGACGTGAGTGTAAGTGATTTGAGATGTACAGACAGTAGAATGGCACACCCTCCTGCAGAGACAAAGAAGGAAATCTGGTAACTGACAAAGACAATATGCTGAGGATATGGAAATAACATTTTACCCAACTGCTAGTGTCCGACGTTGGCGGCGAAGAGGATACCGCAGAACCAGTCAATGGAGATGGTATAGAATGTTCACGTCTAAGTCAGAATGAGGTCCAAGTAGCATCGACCCGACTAACGAACAACAAGACAGCAGGAGCCGACGGTTTACCAGTTGAACTATTTAAGACCGGAGGCGACACGGTGATAAGGCGTATGCATCAGCTTATCTGCGTAATCTGGCTAGAAGAACCCATACCCGAAGATTGGTACCTCAGCATATTATGTCCCATACACAAGAAAGGAGACAAGACGGAATGTGCCAACTACAGAGGAATAAGTCTCCTCCCCATCGCATACAAGATACTCTCGAGCATACTGTGTGAAAGATTAAAACCTAAAGTCAATGAGATAATTGGACCCTTTCAATGCGGCATTAGACCTGGTAAATCCATCCTGGACCAGATATTCACACTGCGCCAAATCCTGGAAAAGACCCGAGAAGGACAAATTAACACCCACCATCTCTTTGTTGACTACAAGGCCGCATTCGATACTCATTTACGTTCAATGGTATTTCAAGCCATGTCTGAGTTTGGTATCCCTGCAAAATTAATAAGACTCTACAGGATGACACTTGCTGAGTCGCGTTCCTGAGGAAATAATCTCTCCGAACCATTCAATACCAAACGAAGTTTCAGAGAAGATGAGATGAAGATGTGAATAGATATGGCATACAAATCACAAGAGAGCCCATGCCGCTCGCCTATGCCGACGACATCGACATCATAGGTCGGTCACCGGAAGTAGTAACTGCAGCCTTTGAAAGAGTCGAAAGGCAATCAGTGAAAATGAGTCTGGCAGTAAATGGAGATAAAACGAAATGGATGGTTTCAAGTTCCAAAAAGCCTTGTGCAACCGAGCAGATAAAGAAATTGGAGAAAGTTGGGAACAAAAATTTTGAGACAGTCAGTAACTTCATCTACATTGGCACCGCCGTAAATGAAACGAAACGAATGACACCATTTTTGAGATAAAGCGAAGAATAATACAGGCAAACAGATGCTACTTTGGACTAAGTAAGCAGTTTAGAATCAAGGCCACCTCTCGACGGATGAAGATTACACTATACAAGACACTACCCGTGCTGTTATATGGTTCTGAGGCATGGGCACTTGTGAAAGCAGACGAGGCTGTGCTTGGAGTATTTGAGAGAAAGTTTCTTCGTTGAATATATGGACCAGTTTGCGTTAATGGAGAATAAAGGCGACGTATGCCACCGTAGCGCAGAGGTTAGCATGTCCGTCAATGACGTTGAACACCTGTGTTCGAGTCCTGGCAAGACCATCAGAAAAACTTTCAGCGGTGGTTTTCCCCTCCTAATGCAGGCAACATTTGTGAGGTACTATGCCATGTGAAACTTCTCTCCAAAGAGGTGTCGCACTGCGACGCGACGTTCGGACTCGGCTATAGAAAGGAGGCCCTTATCATTGAGCTTAAACTTGAATCGGACTGCACTCATTGATATGTGAGAAGTTTGCCCCTGTTCCTTAGTGGAATGTTCATGGGCAAAATTTGCAATTTGCATAGGCGACGTATGAACCACGAGCTATGTGACGACGATAGCAAGTTACACGCATTAAAATACAACGGTTGCGTTGGCTAGGACATATTGTCAGAATGGATGAAGAAGCTCCAGCAAAGAAGTCTTTTGAAGGCAAACACGGCGGTACACGCAAACCGGGAAGACCAAATGCCTGATGGAAATATCAAGTGGTGGGAGACACCTCGAAACTTGGTGTCAGGGATGTTCGAAGGGGCGCAGAAGATCAAGGCGCTTGGAACGCTATTCCACGTTCGGCTAGTGGAACCAATGTTCTGTCATAGCCAATTAATGTAAAGTAAAGTAAGAGATGCGTCTGAAATCAAGCCTCCTACTCTAAAAAATACAAAAATCCAAATTTATTTAAAAATTTTTTTTTACTACAAAAGACCTTATCAATTGGCTTATCAATAGAATCTCTGGAGCCAAATATACTGCGTATTAAAAAAATTGCTATCAGATAAACTTTTATCAAAGCGATAGGTGTACAATCAATGTTCCAGCCATCTTAAGGCCATCTTTGTCAAATGTCCACCAGTCAAAAAAGTTTGCCATGAACTAGTTACCAATGTTTTATCTCATAATCAGACAATCAACGGAATTTTTTGTTTTTTTCTAACAGTTAAATTGGAACTGTGCACAAACAAATCCCCATCTATTTATATGTCTTTGTAAATTGTTTAGAATTTGTTATGACAATAATCGAGAACAAAGTTTAAAAAATACAACATCAATGATGTTCCAAAAAACGCCTAAGAAGATGATTTTCAGGTAACGAGACAATCATAAAGTGTTCTTCTTCTTCTTCTTCAAAAAGGCCAAATACCACCACTCAAATTCCCACATATGTAAGTACATAATACATAGCCAACCAACTCAACTGAGGGTAAATTTATTTATGTTAAGCCAGTAAGGAAGGGCAAAAGTCGGGCGGTGCCGACTTTATAATACCCTACAGGTACCCTATAAGTACAAGGTGGGACATATATCCAATTCTGAACCAATTTTGATGGACCTCGGCTAGCAAATATGTTCAAACTGTAATAACTATAATTGACAAATGACAACAATATTGCAAAATACATAAAATCTGACGAACATATATATGGGGGCTATATCTAGTTCTGAACCGATTTCGAGCAAACTTCTCAGATAACGAGGTAGTCGTCGAGGACAGAGTTGTGCAAAATTGGTCAAACAATGCGCTTGCAGTGGCTCTTGGGGTGAAAATCCTGCGATATACATACATGACAGCCATATCTAAATCTGGTCCAATTTCTATGAAATTCACCACTAATATCGAGAGTCAAAAGAAAACCCTTCCTGGCATTTTTTGAGAAAATCGATCCACAAATGACCAATTGATTGCAATATTACTGCAAATCGGACGAGAATAAATATATGAAACTACGTCTAGATCTGAACCGACTTCGAGCAAACTTCTCAGATATTGTGACGTCGAGGAAAGCGTTTTGCAAACTTTTGGCTAGATGGGTCAATAAATGCGTTTGCTGTGACTCCAGAAGTTAAACTCGGGCGATATAAATCTGAACCGATTTCCATGAAATCGACAGTCAAAAGAAAATCCTTCCTGCCAAATTTTGCGAGAATCGCTTTATAAAAGACCATTTTACTACAATATTACTGCAAATCGGACGAACTGATTTCGAACAAACTTCTCACATACTGTGACAGTCGTCGAGCAAAGCGTTGTACGATGTTTTGAGAAGATTGGTCAATAAATGCGCTTGCAGTGGCTCTAGGAGTGAAAATCGGTAGATATATATATGAGAGCTATATCTACATCTGAACCGATTTCCATGAAATTTACCAGTAATATCGGGAGTCATAAGAAAATCCTTTCTGCCAAATTTCTAGAGAATCGGTTAACAAATGTCCTTTTTATTGTTATTATTACTGCAAATCGGACGAACATATATATGGGAGCTACATCCAAATCTGAACCGATTTCAATGAAATTCACCAGTAATATTGGGAGTCATAAGAAAATCCTTTCTGCCAAATTTCGAGAGACTCGGGTATTAAATAATCATTTTATTGCAGTATTACTGCAAATCGGACTAACATATATATGGATGCTATATCCGAATCTGAACCGATTTTTCCAATTCCAATAGGCTTAGTGTCTAGGCCGAAAAACACTCCCATACCAAATTTGAAGACGATCGGATGAAAATTGCGACTTGTAGTTTGTACACAAATTGACAAAGACAGACGAACAGACAGACAGACAGACGGACAGACAGACAGACCGACGGACATAGCTAAACCGAATCAGAAAGTGATTCTGAGTCGATCGATATTCTTATCAATGTGTCTATCTCTCTTCCTTTTGGGTGTTACAAACAATTTCACTAAGTCATAATACCCTGTACCACAGTGTGAATAATACCCTGTACCACAGTAAAGAATGCAAGGATCTTGTTTGTACAGACCTATGTTTGTGTATATGAAAATATTGCTGATGTTTGCATAGCTCAAGTAACAATATATGAAAACACATAGTTCCTCGTCTATTGTTTGGCTAAACTGAAAAAAGAGCTAAGAGCAATTTGAGGGAAATAAATTGGAATTGGCTGAATTTTTATTCGACTTGGATGAAATTTTGGTAAATGAAGTAAACTAATGCCCTTCAAAACTTTCACCAAATGCCGCCCAAATAATTCCATCCTTTGAATTGACTTCTTCTCAATTATGTGAAACTGAATGAAAGTTGCTCACGGATTGGGACTGTGAACAATCCAAAATTATGTGAACAAAAAGCCATTTTTGCCGCCCTGATCTAAAACATAAGTCTTACTTATTGTATACGCCATGGCATTACCGAGACTTACGACTACGATAATGATCTAGGGGAACAAGTAAAAAAAGTTAAAGGACATAATTTTGGGAACTCACCTAAATGGATTCTGCTAAACATTTAGACAAAATAAATTTAGTTGAGGAGCATAATTTTCATCGACTTACAAACTCAGGTCAGCGATAGTTCAGATCATCGTCATATTTACATATAGCTTGCATATAGACTGGTCTACCGATTCAGGGTCTTAAGCCCATAAATGCTGCATTTATTATCAGTGAATTGTTTTAAGATTTCTGGCATCAAATATGAACATGGTCCAAATCGGTTCATAAATTTTTTCATATAGCTGCCATATACACCGAACTTCCAATACAAAGTGTTAAGCCCATACAAGGTGTATTTATTATCCGATGTCACCGAAATTTGAAACAATGATTTGTTGTAAGAATCCCGACATCTGACCCGAATATGGTCTAGATCAGGGCGTACTAGATTTAGCAGTTTTATAGATCGATCTGCCAATTTGAGGTCTTAAGACCACAAAATTCGCATTTATTACTCGATTTCGCTAAAATTAAAGTCAATTTTCAAGTTTTTTGCCTGTTAGGACGAAGATCATAAAATTTTACAATTCTTGTTTGTTTCTCTTTCGAGACGAGCTCAATGATCGGAGATGCAAATGGAAAAGGAAAGCCAAAGATAGCAATACACAGCAACCACTATGGGACGCGTTTCGTCTTTGTTAGGTATTTGAATCGTATTAATAGCGAAAACGCATCTAAGATACAATTACCACATTAACAATGCTCGACAACCCTGTCTATTAGCTGTACTTTTCCCAATGCATGTATTTTTGTGTAATGACAGACAATTTGTCTGTGACATATTACACTTCTACCGTATTACACATGATTTCGTGCATCTGTTGGAAGTTGTATTGATGGCTTCTAACGCTAAAACAACGACAACGGAGTCACAAGCCGTTGAAAAAATTTGTCAACGCCGACTATATTTCTACTATATTACCGACAATTACTTTTTGGGAAACCCAATACATATAGTCCGACCTGAACTTCTTCTGGCACAACCAACGATAGGTTTAGTCCAACTCATTGTTCCAAATTTCAGCAAAATCGGTCAATAAAGAAGGCGTTTATAGGTTTAAGGCACTTTATCGGCGGGTTGAAGGAGGCCACTGTAGCGCAGGGGTTAGCATGTTCGCCTATGACGCTGAACGCCTGAGTTCGAATCCTGGCGAGAACATCAAAAAAAATATAGTCCGATTTGGCTCATTCGTGAACTTAATCTGCGTACTAAAAATACCAATCTGTGCAAAATTCAACTCAATACCTCAATTTTTTAAAGGTTTTAGTGTGATTACCACTGACGGCCGAATGGCTATGAAAGCATTTTGGTTAAAATAATCAAATTTAAACTTAATACATTTGCAACTAACATGGTTGTAACAATGACATTTCGTTTGTAAAAAAATGTATGCAAACATTTTTCAAGTGCCAGCATAAGAAGACTTTTGTTGTGTTCAGGTGTTTTGAAAATTTCGTAGAAAAAATCTAACAGAATTAAAATAAATATGGAAAAATGATTTTTTTTCATGGCGATGAAACTTGTATGACTCAGACAAGCTGCAATGACCGCCAGATTACGACAAAATGTGGTGCATAAACTACAAGGACTTTAAATGTGGGCCACAAGATAAGGTTGACTTTAAGTTGAAGATATTTTTCATTTATCAGTACAAATTTTACAATGTAACATCTGAGTGGGCCAAATCGGACCATTTTTGACTATAGCTGATATATTATAGTCCTAAATCGGAATATCAGTTTGTCCCGATTAAGGGTCTTGAGCCCATAAAAGCTGCATTTATTTGGGTTAATATGTATATCCGAGGTGGTGGGAGTTCGGTCGGGCCGAACTCAATACCTTTTTACTTGTTATACAGCTGTTCGGTCCATTTATCAGCTTAAAAGGATTGGGAGCCCCAAGGCGAAGTATCCTTTATTTATTTACTACATTCCTATTTTTTATACCCTCCACCATAGGATGGGGGGTATACTAATTTCGTCATTCTGTTTGTAACTACTCGAAATATTCGTCTAAGACCCCATAAAGTATATATATTCTTGATCGTCCCGACATTTTATGTCGATATAGCCATGTCCGTGCGTCCGTCCGTCCGTCCGTCTGTCTGTCGAAAGCACGCTAACTTCTGAAGGAGTAAAGCTAGCCGCTTGAAAGTTTGCACAAATATTTCTTATTAGTGTAGGTCGGTTGGTATTGTAAATGGGTCATATCGGTCCATGGTTCGATATAGCTGCCGTATAAACCGAACTTGGGTCTTGACTTCTTTAGCCTATAGAGGGCGCAATTCTTATCTGATTTGAATGAATTTTTGCATGAAGTATTTTATTACGCTATTCAACAACTGTGCCAAGTATGGTTCAAATCGGTTCATAACCTGATATAGCTGTCATATAAACCGAAAAACTGTCATATAAGCCTCTAGAGGGCGCAATTCTTATCCGATTTGAATGAAATTTTGCACGACGTATTTTATTTTTACTTTCAACAACTGTGCCAAATAAGGTTCAAATCGCTTCATAACCTGATATAGCTGCCATATAAACCGATCTCGGGTCTTGACTTCTTGAGTCTCTAGAGGTCGCAATTATTATCCGATTTGCCTGAAATTATGTACGACGGATCCTCTCATGATCATCAACATACGTGTTTATTATGGTCTGAATCGGTCTATAGCCTGATACAGCTCCCATATAAATCGATCTCTCTATTTTACTTCTTGAGCCCACAAAGGGCGTAATTCTTATTCGAATTGGCTGACATTTTACACAGGTCTCCAACATATAATTTAATTGTGGTCCAAAACGGACCATATCTTGATATCGCTCTAATAGCAGAGCAAATCTTTTCTTATATCCTTTTTTTTTGCCTAAGAAGAGATGCCGGGAAAAGAACTCGACAAATGCGATCCATGGTGGAGGGTATATAAGATTCGGCCCGGCCGAATTTAGCACGCTTTTACATGTTGTTTACTATGATAGTGGTACAGTACTTTCTATCGTAGCCGTCATATGACCAAAGATAATGCTATCTTAGCCTCACGTCAGTGGTCGCAGTAATTGGTCTAGCCACAATGTCCAGAGACATTAGGTGTAGCATTGAATTGAGTTCATTGGATATTGTTGTCCTCAGAGCGGCTGTGATGCACAAACAAGTCATCCTTTGGATCCGGTTGACTATTGAACATTAGGTGGATTTTTGAAGCGCTCTTCACCAGACCGTAACACCATATAGCATTATAGTTCTGACAACTGCAGTATGTACCCAACCTTTGCCAATAGCTCTCTTGCAGGTGTATAGGTCAAGAGTAGCCTTTCTTTCCCTTTCCTAAATATTGGATTCGAAGTTAAATTTCCTCTCCACAGAAAGCGCAAAACGCCCAGGTATTCTGCGCTTTCTGTAAATGGAACAATCTTTTCTCCAACGCAGACAGGTGCCACTGCAGGCACGTAGTGATCACAAGTGAAACTATGAAAAATTGCGTTTTTAATGCGAGCTTTAAAAGAACACGTCCACTCTCAATGACAGCTTTTGATAGAATCACTTATTTTTGTGGTCTAGAAGGGATAGACGTGCAGAATTTGTGAAGAAATTTATCCCAATCCGCCCTTCTTCTTTTTAGCCGAGGGACCACTATTTCAGTAGTTTTTCCAAGGCTGAAACTAATATAACGCTGATCAGAGAAGCTGTGGACACCCAGAACTTCCTAGTCACATATTCCTGCGCTTCCATCTTCCGATACAAAGGTAATGTCTAGAACCTCCTGCATGTCCGTGGTAATAAAGGTCGGTTTATCCCCTTTATTACAAATGGCCAGATTGCAACTTATAACATATTCGATAAGCAGCTCACCCCTTTCGTTGACAACTACTTCCCTATATCTGGTAATGTGTACAAGCAGAAGCGGCTTCAACCCGCAGCTTTAGGTTTGAATGCCTTATTCGTGAGCCTGTCCATGTTAATTTATGTACAAATTTGTCACAGAAATTTCTATACCCTCCACTCCATAGGATGGGGGGTACTAATTTCGTCTTTCTGTTTGTAAATCCTCGAAATATTCGTCGAAGACCACATTAAGTGTATATATTCTTGATCGTCATGACATTTTAAGTCGATATAGCCATGTTCGTCCGTCTCTCCGTCTGTCTGTCGGAAGCACGCTACCTTTCGAAGGAGTAAAGCTAGCCACTTGAAATTTTGCACAAATACTTCTTAGTAGTGTAGGTCAGTTTGGATTGTAAATGGGCCATACCGGTGCATGTTTAAATATAGCTGCCATATAAACTGATCTTTGGTCTTGACTTCTTAAGCCTCTAGAGGGCGCAATTCTTATCCGATTTGGCTGAAATTTGCCATGAAGTGTTTCGGTATGATTTCTAACAACTGTTGTAAGTATGGTTTAAATCGGTACATAACCTGATAT